>NC_041404.2:96392418-96662418 GCF_900747795.2 Erpetoichthys calabaricus
CTTGCTTTCCTGAAAAACTCTGATCTCATTACGCAGATCAAAAAATCTCCGGAGACCTTTTCCTCTGCTGAGCCATCTGACCTCCTGGTGGTACAACACATCACCATATTGCGCATCCATCTCTTCCATCAGTGCCTTGAACTGTCGGTGAGAAAGCGCCTTGGAGCGTATATTGTTAACAATTTTGACGACGTCACGCATCACATCCACAAGCCCGCCAGATTTAGTACATAGTTGTTCTTGATGTAAAATGCAGTGGTACTTAACAACTTTTCCTCCACATTCACTGACTTTCTGAGACACTAATGTAGCAAGGCCAGATTTCCTCCCTACCATTGCCGGCGCTCCGTCAGTTGTAATGCCAGCCATCTTCTCCCACTTTAATTCATTTTTTTCCAACACTCTCTCAACAGCAAAAAAGAGATCTTGTCCTTTAGTAGTACCAGAAAGGGTCTCAATGCCAGCCAGCTCTTGTGTCACTTCAAAAGTTTCATTTACTCCACGCAAAAATACCAACAGCTGTGCGGAATCGGATATGTCGGTGCTCTCGTCGCAGGCTATTGAATAGGCAGAGAACGTACTTGCCTTTGTCTTGATTTGCTTGCCGATGTCTTGAGCCATGTCCTCTATGCGTCGGGTGACAGTATTTCTTGACAGGCTAATTTGTGAGAACATTCGTACCTGAGAAGGACAAACTGCTTCTGCAGCCACTGCAAGACATTCCTTGACGAACTCTCCAGTAGCGAAGGCTCTTCCACTTTTAGCAATTAGAGCGGAAATCTGATAACTGGCCTGTGTGGCGCTTTCTTGTGCTGTTAAAGGACGTAGCAGCGCGCTCTGTTCGAATCGAAGTTTAGCAAGCAGCTCGTTAGCCTTCTGTTTTCGCGCCTCGCCGCTGTACTTTGAGAAAGCTGCAGAATGTTTTGTTTCATAATGACGACGGATATTGTACTCTTTTAAAACAGCAACCGACTGTTTGCAAACTAGACATACTGCCTTTGATTTGACTTCAGTGAATAAAAACTCGTCTTGCCAAACTTTTTTAAAATTTCTCTTGTCTGTGTGCCACCGCCTTGATTTCTCCATTATTGCGTTTGTTAATTTGTTGGCGTTAATTGACGTGGAGTGTCGCAAAGCAGGCGGTGCTGCACCTTGAATTGCGCATGCACGAAAAAAAAAATCGAATTAATTTACATTTAATTTAAACATTTAATATCAGTTTACTCTTTTGTAGTTCAACAATAAAACAAACAAAAATGACGATCTGTGTCAAAGGCATGCCCCCCCCCCCCTTTTCGGATGGTGTGGCGGGCCAAATCAAACATTACCACGGGCCAACTTTGGCCCGCGGGCCCTAGTTTGGGCATCTCTGGCCTAGAGAAAAACTTGCACAAATACATAAAACATTTCCAACAGTAGAGCAACAGGAAAGAAACCAAACATTTACAAGCTGCTTAAATTAATATCGCACCTCATCTCATTCCCATCCGCTTCTCTTGGCGAGGGGTGTGGTGTTTAAACTACTATAGGCCAAAATAAGTGAACAAGGAGCTTTTCAGTTAACCCAGATATACCACAACTAAACATTTCAAATATGAATATGCTATACTGATCATTAATCTACTCTGAAATCTCAAACACTTTTAAGGTGACATAACATAGCATAACTACAATAGATGCCCCACAGAATTTTACAATTAAAATCTCTTTTTAACTCTCACCATTAATATAGTCCATATTTTACAAAGCAAAGATTAAATTCCTTCCTTAACACATTCCATCAAACTGTATAGGCCAGTTTTATTATGGACTTACCACACATAACGTCAAGGTGTCTACCCAAAAGCATGTTATTTGCAGGGTCACTGAACAGTGATTACAGTGGACCACGACCCAGGCCTCATTTCCCTCGACAGAAATTAGAGGACAAGGATTAGGTTATAAATGTATTAATTATCAGTTAGGAATAAATAATGAGAAGTTTTCCTAATCTAAGATGTTAGAAAATAACATATTAATAAGCAGACACAGGGCGGCAAGGTGGCGCAGTGGTAGCGCTGCTGCCTCGCAGTAAGGAGAACTGGGTTCGCTTCCTGGGTCCTCCCTGCGTGGTGTTTGCATGTTTTCCCTGTGTCTGCGTGGGTTTCCTCCGAGTGCTCTGGTTTCCTCCCACAGTCCAAAGACATTCAGGTTAGGTGCATTGGTAATACTAAATTGTCCCTAGTGTGTGCTTTTATGTGTGTGTGTGTGTGTGTGTGCCCTGCGGTGGGCTGGTGCTCTGCCCGGGATTTGTTCCTGCCTTGCACCCTGTGTTGGCTGGGATTTGCTCCACCAGACCACCGTGACCCTTTATTAGGATATAGCGGGTTGGATAATGGATGGATGGATAAACAGACACATTTAAAACTGATTTTTCCACCCTCATCTGGGTCCATGTTACTTTCACCAGCATTTACTTTAAGAAGTAAGTTTTATGACTATGTTTAATGTCTTCTGCCACCAAGTTTTCAGCTCCAAATATATATTACTGTACATGATACACATATACCCCTATATGGCTTAGGTAGAAAAAGGCAACAATTCTTTTCAAACATGTTACTGCAAGGGATTGGGTTACATAAACCTGGAGACTGGTATTTTCAACAAGTTGTCAAGACTTGTATCTATTCTAATGTGATATTCTGTTATCTTCCACTTCACATCTGTACGGCTATTAAATACACTATACCCCCCAACTGTCCTGACTGCAAACAGTTGAAAGTCTCTTAATAGCACTAATTACTGATGTATTGTTCCCTTAATTACAAAATAGCATCCATCCATCCATTATCCAACCCGCTATATCCTAACTACAGGGTCACGGGGGTCTTTATATAATAATTAATACATTATAGGTCTTACTTTTACAAGGCATCAGTTTCACTCATTTTTATCTGATGGGCCATTTTCACTTTTAGGCACAGATTACAATGTTATTAAAAGTACTTTTTAGATAACTAGAATTATGATCACACTTCATTTTTTTTTCCAAATCACTTCAACATACTGGATATATAAATAAAAGACTTTTTTTAATCTGTGATGCTTGTTTGCTCTTGGATGTGTGTGCACATACTGTATATATCTTATGAATATGTTAAAGAGCACTTCAAGTCATTGGAATCTTTAGATGCAGAAAGGCCATTTGTTTAAACTGAATAGGAGTACCAATTGGGTACAGTGCATGTATTTTCTTATAGACCTAAAATTATCACAGTAATACTGTTATGAAAGTCTAGCTCCAAAATCTTAATTTGTATAAGTAACATATAGTACTTATTATGACTGTCCTCATTTCCCATCTTATACTGATTCATAATCTGTAGATATCTGCTGCAGACCAGAGCTCTTTGGAATTCTAAAGGATGGATTTGAACAAAAGATTTCTCTTTGCATTGGCAATATGTTTACCTACTCTGTGTATCTGATTCAAAATCCTCTGATCAAAATATAAATGATGAGTTCCACAGGGGCTCACAAAGAAAAAGCCAAGCACAAGTAGTAGCCTTCCATAAATAATGGTGCAGTGCAAAACTACTAAGTGCACATACCAGGACAGAACATTATCTGGCAATGCAAATAGGCAATTGAGTAATGGTAGCTGTAGAGGTCATTTTACCTTATTGGAGATTCGACAGTGATAAGCAACATTAATATGAGCACAAAGTAATTGCAATAAGTTTAGTCAAGATTGAAATAAATTATAATGTAAAAATATTCCAATTATTCTCCATAGACCCACTTTGAAGAAAATGAATAAGGCAGACAGCCAACCTGGATAGAATAGCAGTTAATCACAGGGCTCACATTAACATATACCAGCCCAGTCTGGATTTGCCAAGCATCCTCATCAGCACATCTTTTGAATATTGGAGGAAAATTAGAGTACCTAGAAAAAAACACCACAGGGAGAATGTACAAACTCCACACAGAGAAGGAATGATCTTGGATTCTAGCCCCGTCACCGGATTACTTGCTGGCACAACATGCCTCTCCTGAATTTATATGTAAGATGTTATTCAGATAATTCACCTCTTGTTCTTGAAACCTGTTGTCAGTGTTGGGGTGTGCTAATTAATAAAAATATTAAAATTTATGTTTAAAGCAAAAGTTATTGTATTCATTAAATAAGCAGTGTTGGTTCATTTGCAGAGACCTGAAAGTTTTGTGTATCTTGCTGGGTCAACAGTCAGGACGTGCACAATTTCCATGTTTTCACTGTGAGTGGGACAGCGGAGCAAAACATTTTTTTTCAGTTCAGAAGGAATGGCCAGGTAGATAAAAGTCACAGCTTAGTGCTAAAAACATCATCAGACAAAGCTTGGTGGATCCAGATAAACTGCTGCCACCAATGCGTCTTGTTAAGCTTGGTTTAATAAAGCAGTTGGTCAAAGCTTTATAAAAAGATAGAGCCTGTTTAATGTATTTGTGCTGAAAATAACATTTTGTTTGAAGATAAATTGAAAGAGGGCACTTTTGCCAAACCTGATATTAGAAAACTGATTTCTGATGCAGAATTTGATATTGCGATGAACAACCTGGAATGATATCAAAATAGTAATTTCTAAGTTTTTAAGTAGCAATAAATATCTAAATTATAAAGATATTGAGAAAAAAGTATTGGTTAAGTTTAAGGAATTGGGCAGCAACATGAATATCAAATTTCACTTTTTGGATTTCATTTGGATATTTTTCCCTGTAACCCATGGAATAGTGAATGAAAAGCAGGGTTATTAAGGACATGGCAAGATGTATAAGAGACATTGGGATATCATTGAGATGGTTGACTATTGCTGAATGTTTCATAGCGACACACTAGTAAAAGAGTACAAACGACAAGACATCAAGTGAAAAATTGGATAAAAAAAACACTGAGAAGTGACAAAAACTAGAGAAGTTATATGTAAGCCAATAATTTTGCATGTATTGTTGTTTTCTTTACATATATATATATTTTTGCATTGTTTCTCAAGGCCATTTTGTTTAGTACAGATGCCACATTTTTGTAGAGCAGTTCCTATGCCATTACTAGGAACTCATTTTGGGAAGTCACAACTTGTAATGTCACCATTTAAACACGTTAGAGGTTGGCACAATGTTCTTCCTGTTGTCTGATTTGCGGATAACTTCTTTGAGAATTTGCATGCAAATGTCCTCTGTCTAGTTTAGTAGTATTAATCAGACTTGCTTAGCTTTGTGGTCAAATCTATGTGCATATAGTAGTCATAGCAGTTGCAAAAATCTCAATAGCTTAATACAAAAACATGTATTGATTAGCTTCTTCAATGAACTATGCAAATATCCACAATATGGACAACCTATGGCTTTGTGCAGAGACATCTTCATACTTTTATGTTTTGTTTTATCAACAAAATATAAATGAAAATATTAGTATGTTGTAAATGTAGATGATATGGAACACATTTCAAATGTTTAGGTTTGAATATCTTATTATCCCCAAATCCAACTCTGGTGGTAAGATTGATTAGGGAAATTACTAAAAGATGGTATGGAGATATTTTGAACTATGTCTTTCTGTACCTTAAAGTTAATGGAATCACAATAAGAAACTGCAGGAGAACCAAATTATATTTACTTTATGCATTCACAGAAGTTACCTAGGCCAACTCCTTTTCTACTAGCTGGGTAGCGTGGATTTTGTAATTCTGAAGGAAGAGATCAGCTTTCTCAGTCAGATGATGGTTAGATTCATCCTGATGTGCTCTGGGATTCACCGCTGCAATCTTGCTGAGTTTTTGATTTCCTTTACACACGAGACTGAATAAAAAGTATTTTGCTCAGACAGGGATGTTTTATTTTTACAACCATTTTTGTAAACACACACACGGTAATGTTAAACGTGAATGCAAGCGTGTAATGCAGTGCCATAATTTGACAGAGTGACTGCGTCAAAAAAAAAGCAAGTGGCAAGTGAAAATTTGAACATTTACTAGCTAGTAGGTAAATGACACACAATTTCATTGCTTATCATAAAGCTTTGTTGGATATACTAGCGCTTTACTCTCATTGTAGGGGTCTGGACTATGACTCAAACTATACCTCACTTCAATCCAAAAGTCATGTCATTATCCCTAGCCTAGCAAACACTGTTATGTATCTGTATCATATAAGACTGAAGTAACATTAAACTTACAAGTATAAAGCTGTACAAGTATACAGGCATTTTTTCTACTTACCATTAAAAAAAAGTCCAACCTTACAGTAGGTTATCTGGTATTCAGCATTATCTGCAAATGTAACTGTTTGCTACTCTTTCATCTAAACTTTTAAATGAACAATTACACCATCTCCTATCCAGATCCATATGAGACATTATTTATGACTTCTGTTAATTTAAGAGACAGTCCTTAAACTTCAGTAAGTTACTAAAGAACACGGCTGTTGTGTACCTGTTTACCATTGTTTTGTTTTTAAATGCAGCCTACATTCACAGTAAACTATTGTTCAGTATTCATCAAGTTCTGAATATAGGACAGTACCACAGGGTAAAGAACGGCCATTGCTTTTAGGGCAGAGGTCAAAATACATTGAATACAATAACAAAACAGGAACTCGGGAATCAAATTAAAAAAATGAAACACTAAACTGAAAAATAAATATGTCAGAAAACATTTATATTGAGTTGCAGATTGTTCACTATTTATGGTGCACTTTCTGTAAATTATATGAGAAAAAGGGCATTCTTTGCTTCCGTGGTTGATGGGTGGGTGGGTGGGTGGGTGCTTCTGTGAACCACAGAACAGTTTAGCTTGGTGACATCATAGCAAGTCCATGAACCAACGAGGGCCACAGCAGTGCACTGTATATGAACCATTATAGCACTCCTTTGAACACACGGCCTTGGTTTACCCATTTCGGTAGTGCTGCTGCTTTGCAGTAAGGAAACTGTGGAAGATTGTGGGTTCGCTTCCCGGTTCCTCCCTGTGTGGATAACGCTTTGAGTACTGAGAAAAGCTCTATATAAATGTAATGAATTATTAATGAATTATTATTATTTCAGCTGTAACCTAGAGGCGGAGTGGTGGCTCTGAGGCTAAGGATCAGCGCTGGTATCCTGAAGGTTGCCGGTTCGAATCCCTGTCAATGCCAAAAAGAAATCCTACTCTGCTGGGCCCTTGAGCAAGGCCCTTAACCTTCAATTGCTCCAGGGGTGCTGTACAATGGCTAACCCTGCACTCTGACCCCAAGGGGTATGCGAAAACTAACAAATTCCTAATACAAGAAATTGTATAAGGCGAAATAAAGAACAACAACAACATCAAGGTCAATTATGTTTTGCCTTTTTTTTTTTCTTCTACTTAAATTGGCTTGCATTTTATTTCGACTTCTCTGCACTTTTATAAAGACCAATAATTTGTATATACTTTGTTCCTTAAACTAAAATTCTTAAGTGATTTTTGACCTTATGGGAAACTCAACACTGGTTATAAACTTTTCCATACAGGATTCCTCTGAAAAAAGGACGCAGGTGGGGATGGATGATGCTGGACAATGGTATAACTGTAGAAGAGCTGCAGAAACTGGATAAAACAATGGGCAGTTCTGCTGAAGTGAGGAACACATCAACTTTTGAAAGGCTGACCAATTTCATGGATGTAAGAATTCTCTTTTATAATGTATGAGATTAAAAGATCATTTAAAATGTATGGGATGGACTCTCAATCACCCATCATGGAGATATCACTTGGTTACTTAATACATAATAAAGTAACTAAGTGACATGTCACTTTGGCTGCAAGAGTCTCTCTGAGCTGTGTTCTTAGCAAATAACATGAAAGATGCTATATAGAAAAGAATGAAGGATTAATTTTTTAATGTACTTAATAAAATGCATGGTCACTTCCAGACCCTTGGTTTCAGGAAAACGGTACATTGAATCATTTATAAAACATTACCAGATTTGAATTTAATTACATGTATAACAGCAGCAGAGTAGGTGCCTACATTGTACAGTATATGTGGAGGATTAAAGTAGGCTAGGATCTTCATTCAGGGAATTTATTTTACAGTATAGTGCCTTAAATTAGACCCTTTAATTAAGCCACACACTCCTTTTTGATAGAACGGTATCCTGAAAACTCAAAATTAAACACCAGTAAATTATTTACTTCAATATGCAGGAATTTTAAATTCCTTTTCTGAATAAAATGGTTATAGTGGCCACAGTCCTTAGGGAGTAAATACTTCTGAATCCCGGGCAGATTGGATGATGAGATAAGCCTAAAACTGTGTTGTAATTTAGTTGTTTTCTACTGCATGTACCGGAATTACTTTGAGGTTGGTCTCCAAGGAAAGCCATTGACATTACTTTAAACCTGTGCTTTAATCCAACAGGCCCAGTACTATGGAGAAATTGAGATTGGCACACCCCCCCAAACGTTTACTGTGATATTCGACACCGGCTCATCCAACCTGTGGGTGCCTTCCTCCAAGTGCTCTTTCTTCAACCTGGCCTGCTGTGAGTGATTTTGAGCTTTTTACTGTCATCAAACAGGTTTGCTAAAGAGAATACCACAATATTCTCCTTAGGTAAATTATTTATATAAGATGTAATGTTGGCTTAATTTTTTGCTGCCCTCAGATCATGCAGTAAAATGTAGTAAATATGTGTCATGTGTTTTAATATATAAGGGTAATATTGTTTAATCTTCTTCTTCTTCTTTTGGCTGCTCCCATTAGGGGTTGCCACAGCGGACCATCTTCTTCCATATCTTACTGTCCTCTGCATCTTGTCCTGTTATACCCATCACCTGCATGTCCTCTCTCACCACATCCATAAACCTTCTCTTAGGCCTTCCTCTTTTTCTCTTGCCTGACAGTTCTATACTTAGCAACCTTCTCCTAATATACTCAGCATCTCTCCTCTGCACATGTCCAAACCAACACAATCTCGCCTCTCTGACTTTGTCTCCCAACCGTTCAACTTCAGCTGACCCTCTAATGTACTCATTTCTAATCCTATCCATCCTTGTCACACCCAATGCAAATCTTAGCATCTTTAACTCTGCTACCTTCAGCTCTGTCTCCTGCTTTCTGGTCAGTGCCACCGTCTCCAACCCATATAACATAGCTGATCTCACTACCGTCCTTTAGACCTTCCCTTTCACTCTTGCTGATATCCGTCTGTCACAAATCACTCCTGACACTCTTCTCCACCCATTCCACCCTGCCTGCACTCTCTTTTTCACCTCTCTTCCACAATCCCCATTACTCTGTACTATTGATCCCAAGTATTTAAACTCATCCACCTTCGCCAACTCTACTCCTTGCATTCTCACCATTCCACTGTCCTCCCTCTCATTTACACACATGTTTTCTGTCTTGTTCCTACTGACCTTCATTCCTCTCCTCTCTAGAGCATATCTCCACCTCTCCAGGGTCTCCTCAACCTGCTCCCTACTATCGCTACAGATCACAATGTCATCAGCAAACATCATAGTCCACGGGGACTCCTGTCTAATCTCGTCTGTCAACCTGTCCATCAACACTGCAAATAAGAAAGGGCTCAGAGCCAATCCCTGATGTAATCCCACCTCCACCAGACCTCACCACGGTCACACTTCCCTCGTACATATCCTGTACAACTCTTACATACTTCTCTGCCACTCCCGACTTCCTCATACAATACCACAACTCCTCTTGAGGCACCCTGTCATATGCTTTCTCAAGATCCACAAAGACGCAATGCAACTCCTTTCTGGCCTTCTCTATACTTCTCCATCAACACCCTCAGAGCAAACATCGCATCTGTGGTGCTCTTTCTTGGCATGAAACCATACTGCTGCTCACTAATCATCACCTCACGTCTTCACCTAGCTTCCACTACTCTTTCCCATAACTTCATGCTGTGGCTCATCAATTTTATCCCCCTGTAGTTACTACAGTTCTGCACATCCCCCTTATTCTTAAATATCGGCACCAGTACACTTCTTCTCCACTCCTCAGGTATCCTCTCACTTTCCAAGATTCCATTAAAGAATCTGGTTAAAAACTCCACTGCCATCTCTCATAAACACCTCCATGCTTCCACAGGTATGTCAAGTGGACCAACGGCTTTTCCATTCTTCATCCTTCATAGCTGTCCTTACTTCTTCCTTGCTAATCCGTTGCACTTCCTGATTCACTATCTCCGCATCATCTAACCTCCTCTCTCTCTCATTTTCTTCATTCATCAGCCTCTCAAAGTACTGTTTCCATCTGCTCAATACACCCTCCTCGCTTGTGAGTATGTTTCCATCTTTATCCTTTATTACTCTAACCTGCTGCACATCTTTCCCAGCTCGGTCCCTCTGTCTAGCCAATCGGTACAGGTCCTTTTCTCCCTCCTTAGTGTCGAACCTCTCATACAACTCATCATACGCCTTTTCTTTAGCCTTCGCCACCTCTCTCTTCACCTTGCACCTTTTCTCCTTGTACTCTTGTCTACTTTCAGCATCTCTCTGACTATCCCACTTCTTCTTTGCCATCCTCTTCTTCTGTATACTCTCCTGTTCATCCCCATTCCACCACCAGGTTTCCTTTTCCTCCTTCCTCTGTCCAGATGTCACGCCAAGCACCCTTCTTGCTGTCAGCCTTACTACATCTGCTGTAGTTGCCCAACTGTCTGGTAACTCTTCACTACCACCCAGTGCCCTGTCTCACCTTCTCCCTAAACTCAACCTTGCAGTCTTCCTTTCTCAACTTCCACCATTTGACCCTTGGCTCTGCCCTCACTGTCTTCCTCTTCTTGATCTCCAACGTCATCCTACAGACCACCATCCTATGCCACTTAAATACACTTTCCCCTGCCACCACTTTGCAGTCTTCAGTCTCCTTCAGATTGACTCTTCTGCATAGGATGTAATCTACCTGTGTGCATCTTCCTCCACTTTTGTACGTTACCCTGTGTTCCTCCCTCTTCTTAAAATACGTATTCATCACAGCCATGTCCATCCTTTTGGCAAAATCTACTATCCTCTGACCTTCTTCATTCCTCGTCTTGACACCATACCTACACATCACCTCCTCATCTCCTCTGTTCCCTTCACCAGCATGTCCATTGAAATCCACTCCAATCACCACTTTCTGCTCCTTAGGTACACTGTTCATCACTTCATCCAACTCACTCCAAAAATCTTCTTTCTCATCCATTGCACACCCAACTTGCGGGGCATATGCACTAACAACATTCGTCATCACACCTTCAATTTCCAACTTCATAATCATTACTCTGTCTGACACTCATTTCACCTCCAAAACACTCTTGACATGTTGTTCCTTAAGAATAACCCCTACTCCATTTTTCCTCTTATGATAGAACAATTTGAATCTACCTCCGATCCACCTGGCCTTACTCCCCTTCCATTTAGTCTCTTGCACGGACAATATTGTTTAATACACAATTTAAATTGATGGCATATTTTTAAGATTTTTTTTTAAGCAGACATAGAAAACAATTCAAAGTGATTTGGAGTGCAAACTCTAGATTTTGGCAGTAAAAATAAAAAATAATTGTTTTCAAGAGCAGTATGTAACTTAACACTAATTACATATGTTTTTTTTTTGCTTTTGTTGTCTTTCCATTTTGTAATAGGGTTGCACCATCGCTACAATTCTGGAAAGTCTAGCACCTATGCCAAGAATGGAACACAGTTTGCTATTCATTATGGTCGAGGAAGTCTGTCTGGATTTCTGAGTAATGACACCATCACTGTGAGCGAAAAAAGCAACACCTAATTCTCTTTGGTTTCTTGATTAAGTAGTTTGACAATTGGGAGATTCTTAGCAGTTTCCTCTGTAGCATTTCACACAGGATATTTGTGTTATACAGTATGACGTTGTAGGGAGATGAGTGTGTAACAGCCAACCCCTTACCCGGCCAGCAGCCACACTACCAGGAGACCCATGGCCTGGATAAATTACTGAGGAAACTTCAATCTACCAAGCCGTACCTCTGACAAATAACATTTTCGCCCAATCAACGGTTAAGCACAAGCAACACAATATTCAAATGTATATCAGGTGCAGTAATATATTGGATGCAGCAAAATGACAAACACAGTATTATAAATCCCAGACCCAATAGATATATATCCCTCCACTACACCAGGAATGTGAAAAGCATGTATACAGTAATCCCTCCTCCATCACGGGGGTTGCGTTCCAGAGCCACCCGCGAAATAAGAAAATCCGCGAAGTAGAAACCATATGTTTATATGGTTATTTTTATATTGTCATGCTTGGGTCACAGATTTGTGCAGAAACATAGGAGGTTGTAGAGAGACAGGAACGTTATTCAAACACTGCAAACAAACATTTGTCTCTTTTTCAAAAGTTTTTTTTTTTTTTTTTTTTTATATTTTTATTTTATTAATTTTCATTGTAATCATTCCATACAAACAGATCCATTTATAACCCAACAAATTTGAAAACAAATCAAACCCCATCCCTGAGAAGGAGAGCTTAGCTAAAGGAAAATTTCTTTAAGCTTTTTAATAAGGCAACATTAGACAAAAGAAGGGGAGAAGTAAATATCTATATAAATAAGAGATGGAGAAGGGAGTTAAATACAATAATAGTTAATTCTCTTATTCTAAAATAATATTGATTAAATCCTGCCAAGTTTTGAAAAAATTTTGTACAGATCCTCTAACTGAAAATTTGATTTTTTCCAATTTCAAATAATATAAAACATCAGTTTCCCACTGACTTATAAGAGGAGAATTAGGATTCTTCCAATTTAACAAAATAAGTCTGCGTGCCAAGAGTGTAATGAATGCAATCACCGTTTGTTTGTCCTTCTCCAATTCAAGTCCATCTGGAAGGACACCAAACACAGCTGTTAGTGGGTTAGGAGGGATTGTGATACTAAGGCTGTCTGAGAGGCACTTAAAAATCTTTGTCCAAAATGATGTTAGTTTGGTGCAGGCCCAGAACATGTGACCCAGTGAGGCAGGAGCTTGGTTGCAGCGCTCGCAGGTCGGATCCTGGCCTGGAAACATTTTGGACAGTTTTAAGCGAGACAGATGAGCTCGATATATAATTTTTAGTTGAATAATTCTATGCTTTGCGCATATAGAACTCGAGTGAATTCTCTGCTTTGCTACCTTCCACTCCTTTTCTGATATATTGATTAAGAGATCTTCTTCCCAATGTCCTCTTGGATCTTTGAAAGGTAGGGACTCTAATAAGATTTTTATATATTGCGGAAATAGTGTTTGTTTCCTCGGAATTGAGCAGTATTTTTTCCAGCATTGTGGAGGGTGCAAGGTGGGGGAAATCGGGCAATTTCTGTTTAACAAAATTTCTAATTTGAAGATAGTAAAAGAAATGTGTAGCTGGGAGGTTAAATTTTGAACGTAATTGTTCAAAAGATGTAAATATGTTGTCTATATAAAGATCTCTGAGCATTTTAATCCCAAAACTTTTCCAGGTATTAAAAACTGGATATACTTGCGAAGGTTGAAAGAGGTGGTTCTCTTGCAGAGGTGCCACTGATAAAAGATTTTCCATCTTAAAATGCTTCCTAATTTGGTTCCATATTCTGAGTGAGTAAAGCACAATTGGGTTATTAGTATATTTGCGATAACTTTCATTTATTGGAGAGCAAAGCAGGGAATATAAAGAAGTACTACAGGATTTTACTTCTATTGCAGACCAAGCCTGTGTATGTGCATTTATTTGTGTCCAGGTTTTTATGGCTTGTATGTTTGCTGCCCAGTAATAAAACTGAAAATTAGGTAAAGCCATGCCACCTTCTGCCTGAGGTCTTTGTAGGGTCGCTCTTCGGATACGTGGGTGTTTTGAGTTCCAAATGAATGAGGTTATTATTGAATCTAACTGTTTAAAAAACGATTTATTGATATATATTGAAATGTTTTGAAATAAAAAGAGAAGTTTAGGAAGGATATTCATCTTAACAATGTTAATTCTTCCGGCTAGAGTGAGATGAAGGGTTGACCATCTATGCAAGTCTTGCTTAATTTTTTCCATACAGACGCCAAAATTTTGTTGATAAAGAGCTTTATGTTTACTTGTGATATTTACCCCTAGGTATTTAAACTGATCTGCTATGGTAAAAGGTAGGGTGTCTAATTTAATATTATATGCTTGTGAGTTCACTGGAAAGAGTATACTTTTATTCAGATTAATTCTAAGACCAGATATCTTTTGAAATTCTGTTAGTGCTGTTAAAACAGCAGGGACAGTGTTTTCTGGGTCCGATATATATAAGACCATATCATCTGCATATAGAGAAATTTTCTGTTCCAGTCCTTCTCTGACAATCCCCTTTATCTGATGAGAATTTCGGCAGTGAACCGCCAGTGGTTCAATAGCGATTGCAAACAACAGTGGCGACAAGGGACATCCTTGTCTGGTACCACGTTCTAGTTTAAAGTAGTCTGAGCAAATTTTATTAATACAAACTGAAGCTTCTGGACTGGTATACAGTAGTTTAATCCAAGCACAAATATTCGGGCCAAACCCAAATTTCTCCAATGCAGTGAAAAGGTAATTCCATTCGATCATGTCAAATGCCTTTTCTGCGTCTAATGATAGTAATATCTCTGGGGTGTTTGATTTTGCTGGTGAATATATAACATTAAACAAGCGTCGGAGATTTGAAGATAGATGTCGGCCTTTAATAAATCCAGTTTGATCTTGTGATATTACCGAGGGCAGCACTTTCTCCATCCTTCTAGCTAGGATTTTTGAGAGTATCTTAACATCATTATTCAGGAGTGAAATTGGTCTATATGATGCACATTGTAACAAGTCCTTATTTTGTTTAGGAAAGACGGTGATTAATGCTTGTCGAAATGTTTGAGGTAGTATTTGGTGGTCTTTAGCTTCTGTAAATGTTACCAATAAGAGTGGAGCTAGCTGAGTGGAGAATTTCTTATAAAACTCTACGGGGTAACCATCAGGGCCTGATGATTTCCCGCTTTGTAGTGACTTTATAGCGTCTAGTAATTCTGTTAGCGTTAGAGGTTTATCTAGTTCCTCAGCACTTAAAGCGTCTATTTGTGGTATTTGTGAATTATCCAGAAATGCATTAGATTGCGTGTTGTCTTCTTTGGGCTCAGTGGAATATAAAGACTTATAGTAATCTCTAAATGTGTGCATTATTTTATTATGGTCGATGATTTCTTCTCCATTCTTGTTGGTGATTACTGGTATTGCATTGTGAACTTCTTGTTTATGAATTTGTTGAGCTAAAAGCTTATTAGCTTTTTCTCCGTGTTCATAGTAATGCTGTCTAGACTTATAAATAAGTTGTTCAGTTTCTTTAGTTGTTAAGATGTTAAGTTCTGTATGCAAGGCCTGCCTTTTCCTGTGAAGAGCTTCACTTGGACGCCTGGCTTGTTCTTCATCTATTCTAGTAATTTCATTTCTTAGCTCTGACACTTTCTTGGTTTCTAATTTATTTCTATGGGAAAGATATGAAATAATCTGGCCTCTTAGGAAGGCCTTTAGAGTTTCCCAGAGTGTTCCTGCAGAAACCTCTGTAGACATGTTTGTCTCTAGGAAGAAGCTGATTTGTTTGGATATAAATTCTGTGCAGTTCTCGTCTGCCAATAAAAGAGGGTTAAGACGCCATCTGCGAGGTGAGTACGAGGGGCTTATTGATTTTAGCTCCAAGACTAGAGGGGCATGGTCAGAGATAACAATTGTGTCATATTTGCATAATTTAATTGTAGGCAGGAAATTATTATCTATAAAAAAATAATCAATTCTTGAGTAGCTATAATGCACTGGTGAGTAGAACGAATATGTTCTTGAGTTTGGGTTAAGAAACCTCCAGGGGTCTGATAAGTTGTGATCCTTTAAAAACTGTGTAATTATCTTTGCAGTATTAGATGTCGTCCCCCCTGTCACAGGAGTCCTATCTAAGAGTGGATTTAAAACACAATTAAAGTCCCCAGCCATTATAATTTTATGAGTGTTCACACTGGGAATGGATGCAAATAGATTTTGCATGAATTCCTTATCATCAACATTGGGTGCATAAACATTTATCAAAATCATTTTACTGTTATATAAGTTGCCCATGACCATCACATATCTCCCTTCAGGGTCCGACACTACCTCTGATGCTACAAAAGGAACTGTTCTATGTATGAGAATTCCCACCCCTCTAGTTTTCTTTATAAAGCTAGAATGGAACATTTGGCCAGTCCAGTCTTTTTGTAATCTGAACTGATCCTTGGTTAGTAAGTGGGTCTCCTGTAAAAATACTATTTTAGCGTTTAAGCCTGTTAGGTGAGAGCATACTTTCTTTCTCTTTAATTCGTGATTCAGGCCTTTAACATTCCAGCTCACAAAGTTAACTGTCCCATCATGGAGACATTGATTCTGAGTTTTTAATGTCATTTTATAGTTTTAATTGGTAATATGGCAGTTTTAATCTTAGTTTCAAGATTCCCCAGGAGTTGTTGCATGTTAGCCTGTTGCTGCATTGATATTTATAATTATAAGGATTATAAGAATAGATTAGATATAACCTGCTCTCCTTCTCTCCCCCCTTTATCCCCCCACCCCCCCATTTTGCCTCCCCACATGAGGCTAGACCCCACTTCGCGATGTTCCAGTCCTCTGACATACGAAGAGACAGAGCACGTCCAAAACAAAACAAACCCCACCCTGCAGCGGCGTTACAGAATTAAAACAGAGATATCTTTTACAGTTAAATCCTTAATACTATCTGCCGAAAATGTTCTCATTAACAATATTTAATCTTGAAATAATCTTCAGCGCTTTTAAGTTAAGATATTAAGGTTAAAAAAAAAAAAAAAAAAAAAAAAAACAACCCTGGGAGTGATTTTAAAAACTAGTCCAGGATAAACCTGGTAATTCATACTGTAATAGTATAATGGTAATTGTATAAATAGTAGAACAAGCATTAAACCAAGGGTATGAAGTTAAACAGTCTACTTTAAGGTATAGTAAAATAAAATAAATAAATAAATAAATAAATTAAAAAAAAATAAAATAAAATAAAAAAAAAAAGGAAAAGAAATAAAAAAATAAATAAATAAAACGAATCCTACTTTAATCACTTCCACATTTTCACACTCACGTCTATAGCTCTATAACTCTGATTAAAACATAAACATATAACATATAAAGTCCAGATATAAAAAAAATTTTAAAAAAAGAGAATAAGAGATGTATAATTATAATACCAGTCTCTTTAAACATGGATCCAGCGATCAGATCATCGGTCTTTCCCGTGCCTTGATAGAATACGGCTCTTTAATTTTAATTAACTTTCAAAAAAAGTGTCGGAAACAGCTTCTTTAATTCTTTTTCAGCTTCTTCTTTGCTGAAGAAAATATAATGTCCGTCTTGAACTTCCACTTTCAGTTTGGCAGGATACAAGAGGCTGTATTTGATATCGGCTTCCCGTAGCATCCTTTTAATGTCGTTGTAGGATCTGCGTTTTGCAGCTGTTGATGGTGAGAAGTCGGGAAAAATACGAATAAGATTATTTTCGAATATAATCTCTTGCTTGTGTCTGAGAAGTGCCATCACATCAAGCTTACATCTTAGTCGTTCGAAGCGGACAATAAAAGACCTAGATTTAAAGGCGCTTGGTATCTTTGTGCGATAAGCCGTGGCTATCTCATTGTCGAGTTTAAAGTCATCTCCAATTATTTTAGACAGTAATTCTACTGCAAATTTCACTGGGCTTGAGCTTTCTCGTTTCTCAGGTATACCCTCAATTCTTATATTATTTCTTCTGCACCCATCCTCCAGGGCTGCAAGTCTGTCTCCAAGTTTTTTGTATTCCGAGTTCGCAGCTGTGGCTTTTTCATCGGCGTTAGATGCCATTTGTTCCGCTGTTTCCACTCGAGCCGTGAGTCCCTGCTTAACGTCTTCCAGCTGGTCTGAAACGTCATTAATATGATCATCAAGCCTTTTCAGTTTGGAGTTAGTTTCTTCAATGTGTTCCACTAATTTCTCCAACATGCCTTTAAAGTTCACGTCGAAACGTTCAAATAGACGCGTTTCCTTATCTTTGTTATCCTTCTTGAGCTCAGTGGCCACCTTCTTAAGATCATTTGTGTTATCTTTCTTAAGCTCATTCATGGCCGTAACCATGGCAGTGGCCAGTGTAGTGTTCATCTCTTTCTGTGTAGCTATCTGTGTAGCTATCTGTGTAGCGATCATCTCTTTCAGTTCGGACAGTTCGCTTCTGCTTTCGTGCTCCGCAAGTGAAAATGCAGCTCCTGTTACAGGCTCGCGATGAGTAGATGAGAGCACGTCCTGCAGAGCCCTTTCTAGTCTCGAATGATCCTCAGTAATCGGCGATCCCTCGCGACCTGTATCACTTGCGCCTTCGCTCCCATTTTCACTCTCGACTGGAGACGATACAATGGAGCGGGGCCCCAGGAATTCTGCGCACTCTTCTGCCTGTTCCAGGTCAGTCTCCGTGATGCCATACCTTACACCTGCACTCAGGCCGGAAGTCTGTCCGGACTTCGATGCAGCTTTAAGTTTCTTTTCTGGTTCTTTCTGACTTTTCTTCTTGTTACTCATGCTTGTATATTGTAGTGGAAGTTCCTTGGTCGGGTTAAATACAGGATACCTCTAAATAATATGAAATACGTGGGAAGATAAAGCCGCTGCTAGCGGAGCTCTGCTTCAGACGTCCATCTCCTATAAACGGACCAAACCAAAAGTTTTTTCAAAAGTTTAAACTGTGCTCCATGACAAGACAGAGATGACAGTTCTGTCTCACAATTAAAAGAATGCAAACATATCTTCCTCTTCAACGGAGTGCGTATCAGAGAGAGAAAAGCAAACAAATCAAATAGGGCTGTTTTAAGTATGCGAAGCACCGCCGGTACAAAGCTGTTGAAGGCGGCAGCTCACACCCCCTCCGTCAGGAGCAGGGAGGAAGAGAGAGAGAGAGAGACAGATAAAAACAAAGTCAAAAATCAATACGTGCCCTTTGAGCTTTTAAGTATGCGAAGCACCATGCAGCATGTCCTTCAGGAAGCAGCTGTACACAGAAGGTAGCAACGTCCCTATCGTCTAGGTGTGCGAACAGCCCCCCTGCTCACACCCCCCTACGTCAGCGCAAGAAAGAGAGAGAGAGAAAGTAAGTTGGGTAGCTTCTCAGCCATCTGCCAATAGCGTCCCTTGTATGAAATCAACTGGGCAAACCAACTGAGGAAGCATGTACCAGAAATTAAAAGACCCATTGTCCGCAGAAACCCGCGAAGCAGCGAAAAATCCGCGATATATATTTAAATATGCTTACATATAAAATCCGCGATGGAGTGAAGCCGCGAAATGCGAAGCGCGATATAGCGAGGGATCACTGTATACAGTAATAAATCTTCCCTTGTTCCTTCACATGAATAACAAACACACAACACAAATAATAGCAACGAATGATAACTGAGATGGTAATGAATGTGAAATGAGTCCGGGTAAATAACTGGCCAAATTACTGATAACTGTCCCAAAATGTTTGTGTTTGATTCTCCCGAATGAAATACTGGAACAAGCTCACCGTGATTCCTTGGCGATGGTGGAAAATAATGTCCAACCCCGGGGTTTCTGTAGATGAATCCATTGCAATAATCTGGCCGAGTGAGAAACAAACTGGAAAACTGACGCGATGTGAATGAAAGCAGAAATTAATGATTAGTAGCAGTTAGTAGAATCTCCTTCTCTCTCCTCTCTCTTTCTTCTTTCCCTCCTTTCTGTTTAAATAATAATGAGCCGGATATAATGGAAAACTCCGGTTCTGACGTTTCCAGGGGTCACTGCCACCCCGCAACAGCCTTCCCCATTTCTTCTTACAGGGACGACATTTAAACAAACACATAACTAGTTTAAACAGGGTGATGAGACAAGACGCGACAGAGTGCAAACACAATAAACAACAACACTCATGTGGCACTGCTACATTTGTAATTTCATATTTCCACCCTAGGGTTAGCAGATTATTGCAGGTGATCGAATGTAGGATCTCTGTTTGTATTTTCCGGCCGGAAAGGCAGAAATATGAGGGGATCTGTACAATTTATGAAAAGGTTCATAATTTGGAGAAAGTCTACATTAACACTTTCACTTTGTCTGTTGTGGTTTGAAACATGGCCAAAGACTTACTTTCACCATGATAATAGACATGCTTGATGAAATAAACAAAATTATGCAATTTTTATAACATAACATTTATAACATAAGGATAATAGAAAATGGATATATGCATGTGATTACTTCGCAAAACTTTTATGCAGTTACATTTTTTAGATCAGCCCCTAAATTTGTTAATTTAATTTGCTTAATTTAATTGCACTTGACCTGTTGCTAATGAATCCAAGTCTATTAATAGTAGTAACAGGTTACCAGTGCTTTGTCGTTCTGCGTGTTGTTTCTTGATTATCTTCATCCACACACAACAGTAGAGTTTCCACTCATCTTAATACATAATTCGCCTGCCTCCTCACTTAATCACTCACGTCCGTCCGAAGCCGAATTTGCAGTCGCCTTCTGTGCAGCTGCCCAAAAAACCTTACGAGACCGACATCCAACCCCAACATCACGGCAGGCGGCAGATTTACGGCCGCAAAAATTCAAAGAGAAAGGCGACTTCGATTAAGCTCTAGAGGCCTGAAAGGCGATTTCGACTACAGCTCGAGGCCTAATTACGTATTCTGATTCAATTATGCATTCATTCAATACACCTATATCAGGTTTGTGGTGCTTATACTTATTACTATTCCATATTGTACTGGAACATTCATCATTCAATATTATACTATAGGCCTGGAAAATTCATCAACTAACAGTACAAGCCTGTACAGTAATGAGTAATGCGGACTACAATCATTACAAAACAACTTCTTCGTTACTTATCGTTTGTTCTTCATACACTGCTGACACAAACTCATGCCCGTTTCATCTTACATTGGTGAAACGGGCTCTTTGTCTAGTTACTTATAATACCGGATAGTCCTGTACTGGAGCATAAAATACTGTGTAGGCAGTTTAAAACACAATTTACATAACACTTCTATTATTATTAAGTTATTAAGCAGTTTGCATACGTTTGCAACCCAAGATTTTTCTTCTTTTTTTGCATATAACAAAGACATATGCTTTGCATTTACCATTCCAACAGATTGTACATCACAAACATTAACACTGTTATCTTTTTTTTCGTGTCTGCTGTTTCTATAGGAGGGTGACAATGAGTTAAATTCCAATGGATGTTTTTCAAATGTTGACAAGCAATAAGCAAAAGGTATCACTGAAAACCACAAAAAACAAAAACAGCAAAAAAAAAAACAGTACGAGGAAAGTTCGAAGAAAGAGATTTTTTTTTACAATGTTTCTGTTTGGGGATCGTTGTGCAAATGTGCACAACTGAGCTGCGACCACAGATCTGACTGCTCTGTGGATGATTCGTTCAAGCATTTCAAGGTCACTTCGTTGTAATGAAAGCATCTGCTGAATGTACTTCGTAATAATGCAATTTCTATAGACTCGTGTCATATGGGGAAACTGTCGGGACCGTAAAAATTCTTTGTTGTAATACTCTGTCACTTCGGTCTTTCTCCTCTCTCTGCGCCACTGCAGAGCCCCGCCCGCCAAGCGTTCTGAAAAGTCTGAGTGAGTCTCCGTTTCCGGCAGTTCTCTCGCGGCCCAGCTGTCAGACGGCGGCGGACCGGGGGTTGGGGACCCCTAATCTAAATTGCTCACCCTATCTCTATAATCCATAATTGTGGTACTTATGTAAGTTTTTTTTTTTTTGTCAGTTTTTCCTGGTTTACATTATCATCTTGATCTGTAATACAGCAATAAATGTTGCAATATTCTTTTTTCTCTTTGTTCAAGGAAATAGATTTATGTTTATTACACATTTGAGTTTCTTATCTCTACTAGAAGAAAAATATAATGTAAAGAAAAAGCAGTTTGTGAAGAATTGTATATTATGTGAAGCCACCAGGGGGCGTACAGCCACCCTAACCCAGACACACACAGGCAGGACACAGGTTCAACACAACACCCGGTTTATTTACAGTTTAAAGTGCACCATCACCAGCACCAATACACAGTCCCTTCTTGCTGCCAGTCCATCCGCCTCCACTCCTCCTCAGGCTTTGTCTTCTTGCTCTCGACTCTGGCCATTCAATGGAGTGAGGCGGCTCCTCTTATTCAGGTCCCGGGAGTGTTGTAGGTGGCTCATCAGTATTACCTGGAATCACTCCCAGGTGTGCTGGAGGTCCTCTATAGGGCTCTGCAGCTCCCCCGGCAGCCCCCATGGAACATAACAGGGCGTTACCAAACTCCAGCTCCTGACATGCCCTATGGGAATCCATGGTGCCACAGCCACCCAGGGGACTGCCCTCTAGTGTCCCAGGGGAGATATTGCCTCACCTATTCCCTCTCCACTGGTCCTTCCACTCTGCTGGCATCCCAGTCAGGTAGTGACCACGGCCACCCATCACACTGCCCCTCCCTCAGCTGAGCCTTGCTGGGTAAAGTGTCTTGTCATGCAAGGGCTGTTCTATAGGATGGGGAGCTGCTCTCATCCAGGCCACGGTTTCGTCCTGTAAAATATAAGCACAAGGGGAATGAGGAGGCGCTGCACCAATGCCTTCTCCAGGCTTCTACGGAGATCTTCTCTCAGCAGTGTCTCCACCCATGACCAACTTGATGGCACTTGTAACAGTGCCGCACCCAACCACACATCTGTGCTGTCCAGACATTGAAGTACTGTGGGAACGCCTGCTCTGCTTCGCACTCAGCTGGGGTTGGACCGCCCCTTTGGGCTGAGAGCGTCCCTCCATCACTTGCGAGCACAGGGGCTCACATGCTGCAGTGTTCGGAGACCCGGCCTTACTTTCCGGATCCTCCTTATAATCTGGGGTGCAGCGACAGTCTGAGTCTCTCTATGAGACAAGAAGAGACCCCATGCCGTCTGCACCCCTCTCGACTTGTGTGAGACCACCGCCAGTAATTGGGGTGGAGCGCTTTGGGTGCCAGCACATACAAGCCGACCCCTCTCTTGCGCCTCAGTCATTTCCACCCCCACCGCACAGTCCGTCATCACACAGCGATCCATTGTCGGACTAGTTGCTACTCGAATTCCATCAGGGATTCCTTCCAGATTCAATTTGCTCAGGTTTCCGTTATTATTTACGGTACAAGAACCACTCACCTGTACCGCCACGTCAAGTTGGTTGGAGAGTCCCTTCAATGGCACCTCGTCCGTCCTCTCCATCCTGTTGACTGTCTGCTTCAGCAGGTCGATTGCCCCTAAGAGAGACTGTACAGGTTGGAGGACAGATTCCAAATCCTGTACAGTCAAGAGCAGGATAATTATCTTGGCTGGCACTGGATTTGGGATTCTCTCATCCTGAGCCGCCGGCCAGGAGCCATCGAGCTAGTGCACATCCTGCACCAGCTCCCTTGGGAGTCCATTAAAGCGGACGTTCATCGGCCCCGCTTGTAGCCAAGCATCTACAGGGCTCCGATACACGCCGTCCGCTCTCTTACCTGCTTTGTGGAGGGCAGTCCAGCCCCCCACTGACCCCTCCTCCCTTGGATTGGTCCAGGTGATCCACCTCCGGCAGACGTCCTTTGGACAGCAACAGGTGCAGATCTTCCTCCGAGTTCGCTCTGCAATCGCACCTTGAATCGGCATGGTTTGGCAATCTGGACGGATTTGCACGTTCACTGTCTATTAGGTAGGTGTACGGAAAAGAACTAAATGTTCCCAGGGGCAATCGGTCCTCGGGTCTTGCACTGCTGTATGCTTCACGCTGCTGTGTCGGGTTGGGCCACAAAATTATTTAAGGGGCTCCTGCCAACAGACTGCCAGGAGTCCCATCTTGGATGCTATATGAAGCCACCTAACCCGGACACACACAGGCAGGACACAGGTTCAACACAAGTAAATTGTTGATGACTCCCACCAGGGAATCCATGCTATTATATGATTGTCCCCAGGTCAGCTGGGCAAGCTTAGAGGGAAGACTATTTATTAATATGGTACAGGATACTTTTTCAACAATTTTTGCGGGCATTTTTCTTATATGGCCGTAGCCAACACCCGACTTTCTGCCACAGTGTCATTGCCTGTGTTTGGAAAGACTCTTCTAGGTTATATTTCCTTATTATATCCTTGCCTGCCAACACGTGGCGCCCCCAACTTTGTCAAAAGATTTTTCCTTTGTGGGGATTTTTGGGTCAGTCCTTATCCTCAGGAGCCCATAACAGGTCACCACTGTGTTCTTTTCTGAACCTGGCCCTCCCCTGTAGGTCCTCTGCCTACGGTCCCAGGTTCTCTTTAGGGAGGACTGGATCGGAACAAGCTCCAGATCCCCCCAACACACACTGTCCGACCCCAACTCTGTAACACAAGAACGGTACTCCTCCTACCTGATAGGTCTTCAGTTGGTTGGGATGAGGGTGTGTTTAGACTTTGGGTTAGTTTGGCTTCCGGTTCCACAAGGAGGCCATCCTGCCGACTACGCCACTTTTAAAAAAATGAGTCTCGACATGCTGGAAAGGTTTGGGGCAGCCACCTGTATATTGTCCCTGGCTGCAATAGGTTAAAGCAGTGGTCCCCAACCTTTTTGACAGCAAGGACCACTTTATTAGATGCAAATTTTTCCACGGACCGGTCGTGGGAGGTTGGTTGGGGGGGGAAGGGGGGGCAGTTTTATACACAATTTACATAACATTTCTATTATTATTAAAGTTATTAAGCAGTTCGCATACGTTTGCGATCTGAGATTTTTCTTCTTTTTTTGCATATAACAAAGACATATGCTTTACATTTGCCAATCCAACAGATTGCACATCACAAACATTAACACTGCAATCTTTTTTTCGTGTCTGCCGTTTCTATAGGAGGGTGACAATGAGTTAAATTCCAATGGATGTTTTTCAAATGTTGACAAGCAATAAGCAAAAGGAATCAATGAAAACCACAGAAAACAAAAACAGCAAAAAATAAAAAAAACAGTACGAGGAAAGTTCGAAGAAAGAGATTTTTTTGCAGTGTTTCTGTTTGGGGATCGTTGTGCAAACGTGCACATCTGAGCTACGACCACAGATCTAACTGCTCTGTAGATGATTCGTTCAAGCATTTCAAGGTCACTTCGTTGTAATGAAAGCATCTGTTGAATGTACTTCGTAGTAACGTGATTTCTTTAGACTCATGTCATATGTGGAAATTGTCGGGACCATAAAAATACTTTGTTGTAATAGTCTCTCACCTCGGTGTCTCTCCTCACTCTGCACCGCTGCAAAGCCCCGCCCGCCAAGCGTTCTGAAAAGTCTGAGTGAGTTGCCGTTGCCAGCAGTTCTCTCGCGGCTCGGCTATCAGACGGCTGCGGACCGGTAGTGGGCCGCGGACTCGGGGTTGGGGACCCCTGGGTTAAAGAAAACAAGTTGTTATTGTTGTGGTCAGGTTGATTTCTAGGACTGAACTGATGAGGTTTTGGAAGATGGTGGTTTTATATGCCGTGAACTGGAAGTGATGTCATCTGGCCGCAATTGGAAGTTACTTAATTCTGGGCGCCGAAACCAGAAGTGACGTCAGTCTGGCCACCGGAACCGGAAGTGATGATAAATCAGGCAGGTTTTACTGTATTTGGCATGCAGAGATAACAGAAGTAGGTTTAGAGCACCCCACCACCCCCGGGCCTGGCAGGTAATTACCTCCACTTGGTCCATTCAGCTCCCTCCTAGTCTCCCGTGTGTGACAACATGTAGCCTTATAGGTATATAGACCTAAGTAGATTTTGATACGCTAGAAGACACTAACTGATATCTTCCAGATAGATAAAACTGAAACCATGAAAAAAGTACAAACCAGATAAAATTCAAGACATTGAATTAGAACAGAATTACACACTATTTAAAACTGCTTAGTGGTCCATTAGTACAAGAACTGAACAATTAATTGTCATATCAACAGTTAAAAATAAACTATTCACAATCTACACCACAGTGGTATCAGCATTATTGCTTAGCCCTGAAATATGAGTGGAAGCATTCAAATAGCATGTGATTTTTCGTATGTGATTAGTCAACTGTACAAAACACATTGGCCATAAAGAAAGATAATACTTAATAAAATTACCTTGCTGTTTTCAAATTACTGCATTTAACTCTTTATTTAATTGTGTTTTCCTTCCTTTTCAGATTGGAGACCTAGTTGTGACCAATCAGTTGTTTGGAGAAGCAGTGAAACAGCCAGGCATCATGTTTGTGGCAGCACATTTTGATGGTATTTTAGGAATGGCCTACCCTGTGATATCTGTGCAAGGAGCCCCTCCATTGTTTGATACTGCAATGCAGCAGAAGAAGCTGCCACAGAACATTTTCTCTTTTTACTTGAACAGGTATTATATGGTCCAAATCCAAATTAAACTGGTTTGATGATTGATGGATGAACATGTGAACAGAGGTGGCCCACATGCTTTCTTTACTCTATTTCTTTACTTGTTCTTATAATTGCTTCTATGCAGAGCATTAATAAATTGAGCCTTGAGCCTTATGGACAGTTAATTGGACGAGGGTATACAAATAATGTTTAAAAGGAATAACAATCTCAGCTGTTTGTTTGATGAAACACACCTCACTTTGTCAGGTTTTTGAATTCTTTTACTCTCTCTCCTGGTTCCCTAGAGCTTGTCTCTTAACTTTCAGATGACTAGACTAGTTTGGAAGGCTATCCTTCAGCAAATCTTTCTGGTATTTCCAGATATTTCTGTCTGCTTAGCACAACCATTCTTAAAGTGAAAAAAATCATTTTTTTCTAGCAGTATAAGTGTGAAACAACTTGTAACTTGACATCAGGAGGCAATCATTGTTCTAGAATAATATGACTTAAGTGCTGGGTACAACTTTCACATTTAACACTACAATTCCTGAAGCCTATGAAAAAACCGACCCACCTTAAATCCCTTCGCACCTCTCCATCAGCGTCTTTTGTTTTGTAAATGTGTCGATCAGCACAAGCAGCAAGCAGCCTGCTCTCCCATCCCCCACCTTGACAGAGCTCAGCATGGGCAAAAAGCTCTCCTAGCTCAAGGCTCCTTATCAGCATGTGAGGTGCCTGGGGTTGTATAGGGTAAATAATACAGTATATCGTTATTTGGAATACATGCATTTCATGTGTGTTCCGTGTCTACAAAGATCTGGGTAAGTGTAGGATGAAAGGAAATGCAAGAAATGCTGAACACATACCTAAAGCAGAACCTTTTTCCATGTTATACTAATAATGGCATGAAGTGTATAATGTGTGAAGACTTTAGTCCCAGTATCAAATAAACACGTGCACTTTTATCTACTCTACATATATATATAATCCTAAGCCTAAAAGTGCAATGATTTTATGTGACGTTTTTATGTCACTTTTTTTGCCACGCTTTAAATCAGGCTTATTTTAAAACCTACATATATACAGTATGTTTGGTATCATTCTTTTCAAAATTTATCGACCTTTAATATGATGATGTTAGATTTTCAGATTCTTATTCCGTTTTTAAATTATAAACTAAAATATCAAGAAAGTCGTGGTTTTTGTCAGTTAAAATGAATGGAAAGATTATTTAGTCTCTTATAAATACTCAGGCATAGTGGACCTCAGTTTAACAGGAATACTTCAGTCAATAAGAGAGTAAATATTTTATTCTCATTTCATGATTTTTACTCCGTTAAATAATAATTTTTCTTTTACATATATATAAAATTTTGTGATTTTGACTCCAATAAATAATTTTTCTTTTGTACATTTACAGATTTTACTAATATAATTAACTGGGGGTTGGGTACCAAAGGCACCAGGAGGGCTTGCCCCCCTAGTTTATTTAAGAATATAACCAAAAAAGAAAAACATTCGATTTACATGTGGCTGTGAGCGAGTTAAAAACTCAAGGTCAAATGTCAATCGACAGGGAGTTTACACATATTCTTGAATGGTACGGAGGTAAGAACTGCTGCCTTATAACCCGGAGGTCCCAGGTTTGAGACCAGGCGCTCCACATTTTGAGTAGTGAGCTGCTATTATTATTATTTCTACAATATAATAAAAACACACATTTGATTTAAGTTTGTAACGCCCGGTGTAAATTTTGGCTACTTGTAAAAACTAGCACTTGTTTTTTTATTCAATTTTATTCTCTCAGTGATGTTCCCATGGTACAGCGAACTTGCCTCTCCCTCTCTGAGTTGATTGCATTTATCTCCATTCTTTTCACAAGAGCAGAGATAACCACAGTTGGTGCTGTGGCTGATGCCTACTCAGAACTATCTGTTGTACCGGCAATCAAAGATACGATGTCAGACTACCATATGGCATTTGCACTTTGACAACAAAGACACCTGTGCAGAACATGTGAAAAATGACAGATTTGCTGCAATTTCGGACGTCTGGCAACATTTTGTTGGAAACTGTGTTTTGAGTTACAACCCAAGGCAAACACTTTCCGAGTCTGTGGTCATAAAGCTTATGGAGCCGTTTCTGGACAAATGTAGAACCATGACAACAGACAGCTTCTTCACAGCATTTTCCCTGGCTAATAGACTGCTGCGCCGTGACACAACACCATAAGTAAAATGGGACTTCCACCTGCAGCTATAGTCACTTTAGTACACAAGCAATTTGCCAGGCTAGTGTTTAGATTTGGCAGTGTAATGCTGATGGTGTATATGCCCAAAAAGAAGAAGCCTTTGACTTAAGTCTGTAACAGCTGGTGTAAAGTTTTGCAGCCTGTAAAAGATATTGCTGAAGGGGTATAACCAGAGACACAAACACTGGTGAATCATGTCTTCTTAGTATCTTGTTGTTACTCGAATTTTATTCTTGAATAATAGCACACTTGTTTCATTATACCTTTGTGGAAGTGTTTATTTTATATTTCAGTCACCATTTGAATGAGATTGAATCCGTCTCTGCCTCTCTCGCGCATGTGCATCATTATTTGAAAATGCTTTGCCATTCCTTTTTGGTACAATTGACTGTCATTTCTTTCTCTGTTTATGTTGTCAGAGATCCAGCTGGTAAAGTGGGTGGAGAGCTGATTTTGGGAGGTGTTGATTCCAAGTATTTCAAGGGAGAATTCCATTATGTCAATGTTACACGCAAGGCATACTGGGAGATCAAAGCTGATGGGTATGTGAGGTTGCATTTGCTATTGACTTTTTTGTCTATGTGTAACATTCTGCATTGCCTCCTGAGCAGTTACCCGATCACTACACTTAATTCTGAGATTTATATTTCCCACATATGGGATAACAGTATAGTATCAGAAACCACAGCACAAGTAGCTGTTAAAAAGCAACCTCTGTATGTCTACAGAGGCTGGTTAATGTAGCTGACCTATATGAATCAGAGACATGGTGCAATAGTGAGATAATATCTCCCCACATCTCTGTTTGTTCTTCCTCTACACTTTTCTCACTGCACCACATTTGATATCTATGCCAAAATTAAAATGCTGCAACACATTTATGTATATTTAACAAGCATTGAAATCCTTGGCTTTACTAATGCTGATGTCAGGCATTCTAGACTCCTCCTGTACTGCTTGCTCCCTTCCTAGAAGTTTTGGAGTAAATACTGCCTGGGGAATGATGCTCAATACTAAGGCCCTTTGAACTCAGACAATTCATAACATAAAAGCATTGGTGGCCATGTGTGGGAGAAAAATATAATTTTTCCCTTAATATTGAAATAGGGGCCCAAATCACACCTGTAGTCTGCTATCTCTCAGGCCCTGATAATTTCTCTTCTTATAACCTTGCATTTACACAACATGTATCCCCTTGCACTCCCCACCTTTTCTGATCATTTTTTGAGGATCTCTCTTGCTTGATTTGAGACACTTTACAATTTTCTGTGATTGTCTCTCTTATTTAGAATTAAAAACCAGCTGTCTGGAATTTTAGCCTGGTCTATTTGACAGAGTTACTTCATGGCAATACCAATTACACAATGTCTGACTCTGCTTATTTTGTCTATTGAATCTTTTCAGGATCTCTGTTGGGAAACAGTTGTCACTATGCAAGGGTGGCTGCCAAGCCATTGTGGACACAGGCACTTCTTTAATAGTTGGTCCAACTCAAGAGATTCGTTCTTTGCAAAAAGCAATTGGGGCCAAACCACTTTTCATGGGAGAGGTAAGAGCCAGTAAAATGCAGAGAAGCAAGAGTATTAAAACCTATGAATTAGAGGCTGTTTTGACTTTTTAGTAACATAACCCCAAACTCTGCTTTTTCATCAGTCATCAGTGAACTTAAAGAAGTAAAAGTGGGCCCCAAAAGTTGAAAAACCGTACTGGATTTCCACCCCACATTTGTTTAAAAAAACAAAAAACTTGGCATTATTTTCATTTTAGGAGTACATTAGCTGGCAATAATGAAAATTTGATCAGTACAGTGACCGGATGTATAACACTGATCCCTGGGTGTTGACACTGTAGCACCACATGGCTAATTATGTGCCCAGGTATGATCACAAAATAAGCCTTAAAGAAGCCCTCCCTCTTCCCCTGCCTTCATCAACAAGCACAGGATATGCTCTAAATCAATAAAAACAAAAAAGTGCAAGGATCAATATTTTATTTAGTTATTGCTACTTCTGTGGCTATTTGTTGCATTGCTTCTATCTGCGTCTTTTGCTGTTTGAGGCAAGGTGGTAAAGTGGTTAACACTGTGGGCAGACAGCTCAGGTTACATTTTTGGCCTCCACTATTGGTCCAGCATAGTTGTCAGGCTTTTCTCCAGCCCTCAGGGGCACTTTAAAGACTTTAGCATCATTATAATCCACTCAAAGCCAGTTTTCTTCCTCGTTTCCCCATTGAGTTAAAGGCATTTCACTGAGTTTGACGAAGTTTGCAAATATTTCTGTGATTTTGCTGAACTCACAGCAAAGCAAGTTCTACAAGGTTCACTCATCACTAATTAGGAACAAGTCCCAAGCTGTTGTCTTTTTCTGGGGAAAAATAAAGCCTTTATAATTAGAAACAGTGAGAGGGAGGATAAACAGATTAAGTGGCCAAGTAAATGTTTTGTAATGAATGTATGTATGTGTTCTGTTACAGTATATGGTTGACTGCGAGCAGATCCCCTCTCTTCCTATAGTGACCTTTATTCTTGGAGGGAAGCAGTTCAACTTGACTGCCCATGATTATGTTGTTAAGGTAAGTAGTTATTCTACTTATCATTTCCTGGATTTCAGTTTTCTGGTAGTTAAAGATCATTTTAGATGTTCTGGTTAGCAATTTCCTTTTTATTTCCTTCCTCTTAAACTTAGCAGCACTTACAGCAATGCCTTGCAGTTTGGTGTGTGTCAGTTTAAGCAGTATTGTGCAATTCATTCAGCCTAATATTAATTTATGTGTTTGTATGTGTAAATTTCAATTGTTAAATCTTGGGTTTTATTTCCACTTTTTTTATCAGTTTGCCCGAAAGTAGTCAAATACATTAGTGCATATGTTGGCACCAGCATTTTACAAGCCATGGATCCTAAACTCCTAACAAATGGTTAGTAAGGCATTTTTACCGTTTGTTAGCACATTACTCATGTTCACACTGCATCCACTAATGTCTAGCTGATTAGGGACAAATATCTTTAAATATTAAGTTACACATGCTTTATTTATCATATGCGAGTGTGTGGTCCATGAGTCGTGCAGTCTGTAAAACTGCTTATTTAATGTTCTGGCATGCTTGTAACACTGCAAGAATTTTTGCCAGCTTTCACACTTTGCATGATTTCAAATCAGTTATTCATGAATTGTAGATGTTTTAAACAATTTGTCCATTGTAATCATTTGTGCATTTTTATAAATCATTTATTCATTAGTTGTAAATGTTTTTGCAGTACCCAATCTAAAGTTGAAACTCTTCATGCATTATACAGGTTTGCACATGTTTATAAACCGTTTATTCATTGGTTGTGGAGGTTTTTGCAGTACCTAATCTAAAGTTGCAACTATTCATGCATTATAAAGGTGTGTAAATGGGTAAATAATACATTAATAGGCATTGGGCTACAGTATGACCAGGTCTGCATCCTGCTGAAGAAAGCAATGTGATGTAAGGAGTAGTTTGTTGAACAGTTTAATTTTATCCTTGTAACAGAAATTAACGGCAGGAAGAACTCAGTTTGAATCAACATATCATGTTTATTGCCTCAATAACAGATTTGTAATACAGTTCATTCTAAAACAAATTATATCAACCTTTACACACCTTTATAATGCATGAATTTAGATTAGGTACTTTCCTTAAATTCTTAAACTGGATATTCCCATGTTTTTGATGCAGTTTAATATACTGTGTATAAAAATGAGAATCTCAAATGAAAACAAATTATGTGAAAACAGCTGTTGCTTTTCAAATCCATGGGGTAAATTTTACAGAGCATTGGCCCCAGAATCCCACTCAGTTACAAACTTTCTCAAGTTCACAGACATATAAAAGCAGGATCATCAGACTTTCATGATATGTCATGTGCAGGAAAAAAAAGTTGTTCCACCTTTTTATGGTCTAGATTGAATCTATATTGCTACTCTTGGATCTGAGATTCAAATATCCGATGAGGTCTGTGGTGCAGTATCCTTGATGAAGCTTTTCTGAGGGAGGTCATGGGGTGTGATACCTCTCTTTTACCTCTTGACAGTATCTAACATTTTGTTCAATGTTTTCCCACCGTTGCTGAGAAGAGTGTGTTTGACAACATTCCTAACTTGTCTGAGTAACTGATTGGTTTACCAGAACCTTTGACATTCATTTATTCATTCATTCGTTCTTTCATTTATTTTCCAAAGCTTACCTAAAGTTGGGTCATGGGGGCAACATCCTTAGCAATGAGGCCCATATGTCCCTTTCTGCTGCCACACTTGCCAACTCATGCTGTGGAATCCCAAGGTATTCCTAGGCCATGTGGGAAATATAATCCTCCCAGCGAGCCCTCTGTCTTCCCTGGGGCATCCTCCCAGCTGTTTATGCCCGTAAAACCTCCACAGGAAGGCGTCCAGGAGGCATCCATATCAGATGCCTGAATCACCTTAGTTGGCTCCTCTCAGTGTGGAGGGTCAGTGGCTCTACTCTGAGCCTCTCCCTGATATCTGTGCTTCTCAACCTATCTCTAAGGGAGAGCCCAGCCAACCTGCATAGAAAGCTCATTTCTGCAGCTTGTACCCACAATATCATTCTTTGTTATTACCCAAAGCTCATGACTATAGGAGTGAGTAGGGATGTAGATCAACTGTTAAATCAAGAGCTTCACCTTCTGACTCCGCTCCTTCTTTACCACTACAGATCAATAAAGGCGACTGCATAGCTGTGCTCGACACCCCAGTATGTGGGTCGATCTCACCATCTCTTTAACCTTAACTTCTGAACAGGACCCGGAGGTACTTCAGTTCCTCCACTTGAGGCAGTAACTCCTCTCTCCCTCGGTGAGGACAGTCCACCTTTTTCCTACCGAGGACCATGCCCTCAGATTTGAAGGTGCTGATTCTCATACCTTCTGCTTCACACTTGGTCACAACCATCCCAAAGCATCCTGGAGTTCACAGCCCAATGAAGCCAACAGAACCATGTCATCTACAAAAAGCAGTTACGTGATTCTAAGGCCACTGGATTGCACCCCCTCCCCTCCCTGGTTGTGCTTCGACATCCTGTCCGTGTAAATTACAAACAGGACAGGAGACAAAGCACAGCAGTGGCGGAGACTCGCCCCACTTGAAATAGTGCTGATGTTTTTCTGAGTATGTGGATACAGCCCTCACTGTGTTTATACAGGGACTGAATAGCCCTTATTAGGGGCCCTGAAAACCTATACTCTCCCAGCACCCCCCAACAGAATCACTTGAGGAACACAGTCATATGCCCTCTCTAAGTCTACAGAATGCATGTAGACCGACTGGGTGCACACCCATACCCCCTCCAGAATCCTCATGAGGGTACAGAGCAGGTCTGACGTTCCATGGCCTGGATGGAATCCACATTGCTCCTCATGGATCTGAGATTCCACGACTGGGTGGAGTCTCCTTTCTAGTAAGCTGGTATAAGTTTTTCCAGGGAGGTTGAGGAGTGTGAATCCCCTGATAGTTGAAGTATATCCTCCTGTTTCACTTTTTAAAAATGGGGACCAGCACCCCTGTCTGCCATTGTAGAGGAATAGCTAAAGATGACCGTGCAACATTGAAAAGACATGTCAGCCATGACAACCCCACAGTGTCCAGATCTCACCCACCCTAGGGGCTTTGCCACTCTAGAGTTGCTTAACTACCTCAGTGACCTCCCTGGGGGAAATGGACATTGATCTCCCATCAGCTTCTGACATTGCCTCCTACAGAGAGGTTGTGTTCATTGGAGTCAGAAGCTACTCAAAGTGTTGCTTCACTGCCAGACAACATCCTCAGTCCACGTCGGCTCTTCTCCACCTTTGCTGAGAATAGCCTGGGTGAATCCCTGCCTTTCCTTTCTGAGGCGCCTCATGGTTTGCCAGAACCTCTTTGAGCCCAATTGATAGTCTCTTTCCATGAGCTCTCCAAACTCCACCCACAGCTACAACCACAGCTTCCATAATGGCAGCTTTGAATAAGGCACAGCCTCCCCTGAGATGTGGGAAGAGCTCTTTTGAAGGTTGAAGTTAAAAGTCTTCTTGACAGAGGTCTCCCCCAGATATTCCCAGTCCACCCTCACTACTCTCTTGGGCTTTCCAGGTCTGTCCAGACACCTTTCCTACCATCTGGCCCAACTCCCACCAGGTGGTGATTAGTTGACAGCTCTGCTCTTCTCATCACCCAAGCGTCCAGAACATAACACCGTAAATCTGATGATATGATTATGAAACAGATCATAGATCTTTGGTCTAAGGTGGTCTGGTACCAAGTACACTTATGAACCACCTTATGTTCGAACATGGTGTTTGTTATGGACAAAATATGCCTAGTACAGAAGTCCAATAACAAAACACCGCTCGAGATTAGGTCAAGGTGGACGTTCCTCCTAGTCATACCTTTCCAGGTGTCTCCATCCTTACCCATGTGGGAGATGAAGTCTCACAGCAGAAATATGAATTTCCCAGCTGGGACCCTTTTCCCCCACAGTGACTCCAAAAAGGCCTGGTACTCTGAAGTGACATTTGATGCATAGGTACATATGGCAGTCAGAGTCCTCCTCTCTGGGACCTTAAGCAACACAGAGGCAGCCCATTCGTTCTCAAGGGAAAAACTCCAAAATGGCATTGACCAAGCAGGGACCCAATAAGAAGCCCACTCCTGCCACAAGCCTTTCCCCCAGATAACTACATAGTAAAGGAGAGTCCAGTCTCTTTCAAGGGGTTAGCTTTCAGAACCATGTGAGTGGGGGTAGGTGAGCCCAACTATATTTAGTTGATAGCTCTCCACCTTACCCATCAACTTCAGCTCCATCCACCCAAGAGAGGTGACATTCCACATCTCGAGTCGCTTTGTGTGTCTGGGTTGCAGTCTGCTAATGCCTTTGCACCCGGCCTCTATTCCTCTTGTAGGTGATAGCTGCACAGGAGAGCAGCCCCACATTGCATTTTCGGGCTGAGCCCAGCTGGGCCTTGTGGTAATCCCATACTGGGTAGGATACTCTTTTTATCTTTATAGAGCTGCATTATTAGGAGCTGTGAATCGTTCTTTCTCTGACCACATACCTGGGACCAATTTGCCTTGGGAGGCCCTACCAGGAGCTGCTTCTCTAGACAACATACACTAGCTCACACGGGGTCACGGGGGCACTCAAACCTCTCCACCATGATAAGATGGCAATTCCTGGAGAGGACAACCTTTTACAGAATATCCAAAATTCATTACATTACCAGTGTTCTGCAAAAATCAGCTTTTGCTAATTTTTTACTCTGTTGCTGCTCCAGTCAAATACAGAGAATTGCATTGATGGACTCATTCTTCAACTTCACAAATAGCTTCCATTTCCCCTAATGCCCACCAATGGGTTCTAGGATTGCTGCTATGACGGGCATCAGCAACCTTTTAGCTTTTGCTTTTTCCATCTGCCTCTGTTACTAAGGTCTTTAACAGGTTCCATTCAAGCTCTATTGACCTTTCACAAGATGAATTAGCAGTTCCTCCTTATCTGAAAATTGAAGTTAAACTGAAAAGAATAATCTGGGATTTGTTCCCAGTTCAAGGAAGCCCGCATTAGTCTTCTGTAGATTGTTCTTGCAGGTGGTCCATTTATCTGAGCCAGTTCACCACCTAATGGTGATCAAATGATAGTTCTGTTACTGTTTTTACCAATATGAGTAGAACATACAGAATCTGATTATATAACAGTACAACAAATTGATCATTAAATTTTGGCCATGGGCTTTCAACAATTGTAACCTTGGCCTGGTGGACAAAGGAAATCCAAAAATAAAACTAAACATAATTTCTGTAAATTCAAGGAAATCTATCCAGAACAAGGATACTAGGCTCCATTAGTGGAGCAAGGCTCGGTGGGATGTAGCTGGGTGAGGCAATTAGTCCTGTCTGCTGCAGCCTAAAAAGCTCTCAGGGTGAAAGATAAGGCTGAGTATGCACATCAATCACATGACAGAGAGGAATGAGACAGATGCAGGCATTTTAGACAAAGGACTTTTCCAGGCAAATTCAAAGTAATTTTGCGAAAAATTTGAAAAGATATCGCCCTGGCTACTGGTAATCACATAAAATATTATAAAATGCTATTGGTTAAGATATATGGTTCTACTGTATATAAAACCTTACATCTTTTTTTCAGATATTCTAAAACTTTTTTTAAGTATTTTTTTTCCCAAGTCCTAATAATAGATAAGGGGCAGTTGAATGAACAAGTAACATCAAGCTTTACTACTATACTTAATCAACAAATTCTTGAAAGCTCCCTGTGAGGGAAAAGTAATCACCCTGTTAAATTCAGTAACTGGTTACATGTCAGCCATCCTGAAGAAGAGGTGGGAAATATATTTCAATTTAGCAAGTAAATGCTGTTTTAGATGCACTTGTATAGTTAGAGCCCCAGTTTATTACCTTTAATGAATGGTGTTTCAGTTTCATGTGCCAGAAAGATACTGTGATACTCAATACAGAATTCTTCATATTATCACCAACATATTTGGTGTAACATTGAACAGAATTTGGGGATCTTATCCGTCAAAAATAAAAATAATGAAATCCTCCAAACTACAAAATATTTTTTTTTTCTAAGTAAAATACACAAAGGTGTGGATTAATAAAGAGAGAGATCAAAAAATGTAAACTACACAAGCTGAAAAGAAAATGTTGCTGCTCGTTAGTGCCCTGAACTGTGTAATGAGTACCCATGTTTGAACAGAATTTTGAGCAATTCAAGGAGATATTTCTGAAATACTTGTAAGTGTAGGAGCACAAACATTCTTTTTAATACAATAATTTTATGACAATTCACACAATTCAGTGTTTTGTTGTGTCTTTCAAGGAGTTTGTTATTCCCTGCAATGTGTCTTGTCATTGTCTTTGCTTTGGTGTCAAAGTTTTAACCATATCTCACACTTCCTCTTTGTTAATTTTCCCTGCATCATCATTTTACAATTTCTGTGGTTCATTTATGTAGCTATTCTTATATTGAAATATCTTAAATACATTTTGTAGTGATAGAATTATAGTAGTGAGAACAAAAAGCAATAATGTATATAACATTTTAAAAAGGAAAAGCAAGCCCTGTGAATTAATAATAAGCACAGATGAAATGTATATTGTATATGAGAAAACTATTTCACAAGTAGATTATACAGTGGGTACAGAAAGTATTCAGACCCCCCTTCAATTTTTCACTCTTTGTCATATTGCAGCCATTTGCTAAAATCATTTAAATTAATTTTTTCCCTCGTTAATGTACACACAGCACCCCATATTGACAGACAAAAAAAAGAATTTTTGAAATTGTTGCAGATTTATTAAAAAAGAAAAACTGAAATATCACATGGTCCTAAGTATTCAGACCCTTTGCTCAGTATTTAGTAGAAGCACCCTTTTGAGCTAATACAGCCATGAGTCTTCTTGGGAAAGATGAAACAAGTTTTTCACACCTGGATTTGGGGATCCTCTGCCATTCCTCCTTGCAGATCCTCTCCAGTTCTGTCAGGTTGGATGGTAAACGTCGGTGGACAGCCATTTTTAGGTCTCTCCAGAGATGCTCAATTGGGTTTAAGTCAGGGCTCTGGCTGGGCCATTCAAGAACAGTCACAGAGTTGTTGTGAAGCCACTCCTTCGTTATTTCAGCTGTGTGCTTAGGGTCATTGTTTTGTTGGAAGGTAAACCTTCGGCCCAGTCTGAGGTCCTTAGCACTCTGGAGAAGGTTTTTGTCCAGGATATCCCTGTACTTGGCCGCATTCATCTTTCCCTCGATTGCAACCAGTCGTCCTGTCCCTGCAGCTGAAAAATACCCCCACAGCATGATGCTGCCACCGCCATGCTTCACTGTGGGGACTGTATTGGACAAGTGATGAGCAGTGCCTGGTTGTCTCCACAGATAATTCCTAGGCTTTTTACTTTGACTGTATACTGTCAGTAGACACACAAGTGTAGTTAACCGCCCATGCTGGTAAAGCCAAGACTGGAATTTCCCTGGCAGTCCTGAACAATCAGCCTTACTCAGCCACATATTTACCACTGTTTCAAATTTCTGATATTTCCCTTTCCAGATACTATTATGTCATACCAGTTACTGAGGCATTTAACTGAATCTTTGTATTGATGAAATTGTTTCACTATGGCTTAGGATCCTGAATGTACTGTATTAGTTACTTTACCTGTTCTTTTCACCATGCATCTTGACTTGGCAGGATTTAGCTTCTTTCTTGCCCAAGTTATCACATTTTCTTGTGCTTTCAGCATCTTCCTTGCTTGCATATTTAACCAGTAACTGTCACATTCCCACTACTGGACTTAAATTAATGGCTTATCTTCCCTAGAAACCCTGTGTGTTCCAAACATTTTGAAAAAACTGGTATTCCTTTCTGTATGAATGTATCTACATGCTTGTTTACTGTCATATAGTATGCTAGTGTTAACTTTAATGCTGAGAGGAAAATACCTTCAAGCTATGAAGTGGGGTCATTCCAATTTTCTGATAGATAAAGAGTTATTTTCATTTTGCCCAATTATGTTGCTCAATTGTTTGCTATTTACAATAGCATCTATAGTTTTGAAACAACTTAAGAGGTTCTTGAATATCTTGACCCCACTTTGAACTTGGGCAGAGCCCAAGCTTTTTCTCACCCCCTTTTGGACTACATTCCAGGATGGTGTGCTAATGTTTTAATTCCTCTTTTGTTGCTTTTACTTCTCTAATTGTGAGGGTTTTCACTTGCTCTTCTTTCCTTGGGATGTTTTCACATAAAAAAAAAATCTTCAATTTGTTCTGTTGCACACACCAGTTTTGTTGACCTAGCTTCACTTTAAAGGATTTTAGTAAAACTGAATGCTTTCTTGATAAATTTAATCATAAACTTTAAATGTCACTTTTAGGAAAATCATTTAGGCCACATCCTTCTGTTACAACATGTTCTCATCCCATTATATAAATGTTAGTGTACATGGAAAAACACCATCATGAAGATGGCAGTATTTTAACATACTCTTATTACAGAATAGACAAGCAATTTAAGGAAAATTCAACCTAACACTGTTAGTCTATCTCATTGCTCAATATAACACAAAACATCGCTCCTACTGGCTTTCTATATTTATTATTATTTCCGCCTTATTCTGACCTGTCTTCCTGCCTGCTAGTAAGCCTTAAGACAATTTGCCTCCCTATTCTAAAGACTCTACCAGTTGTTTGCTTTCAAATGGATCTGCTGAATCTCATGAGCACGAGGTCAGAATGTCCTATTGTGGTCATAAAATTATTCTATCTCTGTTCTGTCAGCGGCCTTTAAAGGGACAGCCTTCCAAGGTATCTTCAAGGGGTTGCCTACCCTATGTTTAGGAAAAGAGAGTCCTCACTGGTTCTTTGGAGGACATTTTTTTACTTCCCATTAAACAAGAGAGTTGGACCCAACAGCCCCCTACTAGTCCCCTGTGTGTCTTATTGTGTGTTGGGCTGTTTGAGGTCTACTGTTTGGCACAAATGCTACAGTATATAGACTTACCCCAAGAAGATCCTTTTCTGTTGCATCCCCTGACAGACACCTACTTCATTTCATCATTCATGCCAGCCTATATCTCTTGCTGTTTATGGGCCTTTTGCTGTGCCTGCTCACTTTTCTATACCATCCTTGAGGCTTTTTTGCCACTAGAAATGCTTTGCCAGACAGGCAGCCCTTTATGTTGTGAAATTTTTACTGTAGAATGCATTGTTGGTACTCGTTAAGTGTGGTATAGCGGTTCTGCAGCTGGGAATTTAGTGGCCCGTTTTAAATAAATAAACATGCCCTGAGAAGGGCAAGCTCCAATTGGGTGCCAGTGTGCGCCAGTGTGTTTCACTCCGCAGTTAATTGGGGAATTGGCTGACCACACCATGTCCATGTGTGGAGGTGAGTGGTTTAGTCAGATACCTAAATGATGCCACAGAGAGAGCAGCTCCTCACACCCGTACCCAATTAGGAGGTAGAGGAGAAAGGAGCCTGCACAGGACAGAGGGGGGAATCAAGTGAATAATCAGAAAGAAAGATAGAAGAACAGAGGTTAAAGAGAGGAATGGAGAACATTTGGGTAAGAGTGAGAGAGCCAGTGAAGACTAGAAGAAGCAGGCAGATGGGAAAGCAAGACCACAGGAAGGAATGTATGGCCGGTGCTTAGGACATGGCTGAAAGATCACTCCTGTTGAGCAACCAGGTGGCAGGAGCAGTCATTGTGCTCAGGGTGCGATCTCGCCTAAAGGATCCAGGTAGAGGCTCCCCATGGAACACTGTGGGATTGGCAGCAGGGACACGGGCCGGTATAATGTTGACTGTGCCTGTTGAATGGACGTCTCCCCGTGCTGTGGGGCCTGATCAGGGTAAGATGGATAGATGTCAGTTTTAAAAGGGAAGCACCGGGGTCTTGATTTTAAAGAACAGTATCCTGCCAGTTTGTTTTTAATGTTGTTTAATGGATTTATTTATGGCTTGTTTTCAACCTCCACCAGAACCTTTAATTTTACGGATTATTTATTTATTTAAGAAAATTGCACTGCACTTTGGAATACTGCTTTGACTGTTTGTAATAAAAGCACTTACTATATGTGTGTTATGTCCTCATTGGCTGGGTCATACTTTGGGTACATTATCAGCGGTAGCGTATTCAAGAAACTCCCTAGATGAACTGGGAGAGTGGAGCAGACCTGCACAGTCACAGTAAAACATACTCTATCTGGACTCATACCTCACTTTTGAATCATCTGGGAATGTAATATTGCTTAAGTACTTTTGAATTTTATTAAGTATGTTTTTTGGCAAACTTTAGATGTTATTTTTTTTTTGTCCTTACATTCTTTTTAATTGAAAAGTCATTAATACTGACATTAATTTGAGATCTCTGATTTTTTGTGACATCTTGTACGAGTTTGTAACAGGGCTACATGATGTATGGAAGATGTGTTTGGTCTGTTATTTAAGTGTATTTTTTCAGCCTTTCATATGTACAACAATATATTGTTTATCTGAAGTTCACGGATGCCAATATTTGCAGCATTTATCCTTTGGCTGGGTGGGGTTTTCTGCTTTTCCGTCCATCTTGTCCCAGTTTACATAATTTAAAAAAAGACCACTCATGTTAGTCAGAAAAGGACAATAATATTCACACATTGGTTTTATTGCTTAACTGTGGAACTAAAAAGTCACTATTGTTGGCAAAAAAACAGTCAACACTTCTCATCTGTATCGCACTCTGTAGTAAGATGTTTGGATATTCCTGGATTCACTTCTCTCTGGGCTTACACATAAAGTTAATCTATTGTGAGAACATCACTGAAATGATGACAACTCACATTAGTAAGATGTTCCTTAGGTATAGTAGGACTACACTTATCTGCCATGATTGGTTATTAAAGTGTACATACAGATGGGTCTAAATGCTGCATCCCTTCAGCAAGATACAGGGTCAGATTTATAAAAGTGTGAAAGTATGTGTATGCCAAAAAGATTTATAAAATATGACATACACATTTGTCTGCAGTTTAACCAGTATAAGTTGTAGTCATCTTGTAAATGTGTATATGTGAACACACCTCGAACCCTGCTTGGTTGCCACTCAGAAATAAACAGTTATAGACTATGCTAGTCAACCTTATACACATATAATAAACAGATTTACCTGTAATGTTAGAAAATGCTTACAAGAGAAGTGAGGTAAGAACCTTTGTTTGGTGGCCTAAGGGCGGATGCAACAAGCACAATAAATACTAATAAAAGGCAAAGCCCTCACTCATCACTAATTCTCCAACTTCCCGTGTAGGTGGAAGGCTGAAATTTGGCAGGCTCATTCCTTACAGCTTACTTACAAAAGTTAGGCAGGTTTCATTTCGAAATTCAAAGCGTAACGGTCATAACTGGAACCTCTTTTTTGTCCATATACTGTAATGGACTGCAGCTCGCTGGCCGTGGGAGGCGGGGTTGCGTATCGCGTCATCACGCCTCCCACGTAATCACGTGAACTGACTGTGAACGCAGTACGTAGAAAACAAGGAAGAGCCCCAAAGAGCGCTGAAGAAAACATTCATTACACAATTGAGAAGGCAGCAAAACAATAAGAAGCGAGCGAGTGACGCATACAAGCATATTCATAAGTGCAGCTAAGGCAGAAACAAAGCACGGTGTAAACCGTAAGTTTAAATTAAGTTTGGCAAGATTGCTTTTCTCCTGTACAACTATACGTTGCATTCTCAACAGTAAGCTTGCACAACTTGGTCATATTACAACCGGAGTGCTGAACTGACAACGTGGTATACAAAGAGAACTATAACAATCGTAATAAACGAACAATAAAAGAATACAGAACCGCTAAGCAAGGAGAAAGGATGGCCTTATATGCCGTTCGTTTATAAAACAGCGGACAGGCTGTGTAAAGGCAGCTTAACAAAAAAACAGATCCTTAACAAATTGTTATTGGTATATTTTCCCTCAATTTAAAAAGGTTTTCTTTTCTTCTTAATTAAAATTTAAAAGCAAGATTGTGATTCAGACTACGAATGCCGTGAATGTAATTACCCCGATCTACATGCTGTCAAATAAACGAACCACACGCCGTGGCGCAATGTTAGGGGCTTCACCTCTAGCGCTGACGTCCGAGGTTCGATTCCCGTAAGGGAGTGCAGTGAGTGTGTACGCCTGATGAGCCAAGAATTAGGGCAAAACACATGTCGCGTACTCTTTGCATTATTTGACAGTAAACTATTTTCAACCATTCTATGATCTGCTTCTCACAACTGAAGGCACCGTGGCTGATGTTAGCTGACTTGCTGGCCAACCATAAGCGTTACCTGGTAGGTAACCACCCATACAATCAGATTGTGATTCAGACTACGAATGCCGTGAATGTAATTACACCGATCTACATGCTGTCAAATAAACGAACCACACGCCGTGGCGCAATGTTAGGGGCTTCGCCTCTAGCGCTGACGTCCGAGGTTCGATTCCCGTAAGGGAGTGCAGTGAGTGTGTACGCCTGATGTGTCAAGAATTAGGGCGAAACACGTGTCGCGTACTCTTTGCATTATTTGACAGTAAACTATTTTCAACCATTCTATGATCTACTTCTCACAACTGAAGGCACCGCGGCGGATGTTAGCTGACTTGCTGGCCAACCATTACCTATGTTAATGTATGTATGTATGTATATATGTATGTCTATATTTATATATATATATATATATATATATATATGTGCATATGTACATATATGTGTATATATATGTAGATATATGTACATATGTATATATATATATATATGTAGATTTGTATATGTATATATATCTATATGTGGATGTGTATATGTATGTATATATATATATATATATGTATAGGTAGATATGTGTATATGTAGATATGTATATATATATGTATATGTATATATATGTTTACATAACCTCTTTAACACACTACTTCTCCGCTGCGAAGCACGGGTATTTTGCTAGTATATTATTAAATGGCAACATGTTTTGCTGCAGTGCATGCAATTTAAAAAGCAAATGTTAAAAAGTGGATTGCTCATCAGCAGAGTGTGAGTGCAGCGGTAGGAGGAAAAAGAGCATCAGCACTTTTGAATATCAATCTGCAAATAACATCTGTAATTGGAGATGCTTTATTATGCGGTATTATAATAATTATGCCAGATCAGTCCTGATATTTGTCAGTCACATCTTGGCATCACTGAAGATTTGTGCATTAATGGAATGCTTATGATTAACAAAACCAGCTTCATCTTTACTAGGTGCCCTTCTTGCAATATAAGTGCCATCAATTACCCCGATTTATGTTAGGAAAACCAGGTATTGCTGCAGATTAACTTTTTATATTGACCTTTACACCTACACCATACGGAACTTGAATGTAGCACCTCATAAGTCAGTTTTAGGACTTCCAGCACATAGTCATGTTGGAGCTGAACCTTGGCTGAGAAATTCCTGACTTGTCAACCACTTCCGTCTGTTAGGTGCCTGATGCCGGATAGCCGACCATTGTTAAAACCTGGATATGAACAGGTGTCGCCCGACCTTGGGCAGTCTCTCTTTCTAATGCCAGGCTCAATTTAGCATGTAGTTCTAAGAGAATGGCTCTTGGAAGTCTAAATTAGTTCATAAGACAGTCATCATCATTGGCAAAAAAATTCCTGGCATTCCTTAAAACTCATTCTTTTATGTATGATCATTTACATACTATTCAAGCAGCGTCAAACCATTCGGCTATGAATAGGCTGTAGAGCATGAGATTTATAGCTTTCAGTATGCAGGGAGTGAATCACACCCGTGTTTTTACTTAATGCAATTATTGACAACAACGGATTGCATTGGTTTCTAATCCAGTGAAGTCACAACAAGTAGCTGATATAAACTCTGGAAAACTCAAATAAATTCTTTAACATGCAGCATTGGACCCCTTAAAAGGGAACTACAATAAAGTTGTATACATCATATTTGTCACTTTTGAGGTTTAATATGTCTGTCATGCCAAAGCACATTATAAAAGTGGCTTCATGATATGAATTACCAGCAAGCCCGCGATTCTCGAAAGAATCGCAAATCCAAGAATGGCATTCACCTCATGGAGGGTGGGTGCGTCTTGGGATAAGTCATTTAATTAAATAAACATATTTGTACTAAAGCGGTTTCTTTTTGGAGCTGTGACTCATGTGGTTGTGGTGTTTCAGAAGCGCATTGTAGGCGCCTTGTTTCCATCAGGACGTAAATGCATGACAATATCGTGGTGAAACGGAGGCTCACCGTCATCACTTTGAAACACAATTGCCACTTCATTAACGATGGGAACATTGTATCGTCTCGGATCCTGTTCTTTGTCCTTTATTAGCACTAAGGCAATTGTAGTTGGTGCCACACCGTCCACCTCTGCTTTTGTATTGGCTTCTCTTTCAACCTCATGTAGCATCTTTATAGAGTTTGCTAATGGGTGATTGTTTATGACTTCAGCTACGTTTCTCATTATTAGCTCTGTGGTTGATATACTGCGTCATCTAGATGTAACACGTACATTTGGGCACATTTGCGGTGGTGATTTGGCTCAGGGTGCACTGTTCCAATTCGATGCAATATTTGTCAACACAAGCGAAAGCAGTATGGGCCATTCCCAGAGGAGAAGCCGGTGTGTGATGAAATATCATGGAGGGTGGGTGCGTCCTGGGACAGTTCATTTCAACGTGCTTCTGTTATTGTTTTTCTTCATGCAGTCCCGTGTTTGTTTTTTTATGGCTGTGTCGTCGTATATGCGGTGGTGTGGCCGGTCGCGTCCGGGCGGCTGTACAACCTGGCGTGCACGCTTTACCTCAGGTATAGTTCACAGGTCGTAGGCATGGTAAAGTTTCCATTTAATTCAATAACCCCATTTGAACTAAAGCGGTTTCTTTGTGTGGGCGCCTTCGTTCATTGTTTTTATCCATGTTGTTTGGGCGCCACCTACTGACTCTGGTTTGAACTAACACAGTTTCTTTGTGTGGGCGCCTTCGTTCATTGTTTTTATCCATGTTGTTTGGGCGCCACCTACTGACTCTGGTTTGAACTAAAGCAGTTTCTTTGTGTGGGTGCCTTCGTTCATTGTTTTTATCCATGTTGTTTGGGCGCCACCTACTGACTCTGGTTTGAACTAAAGCAGTTTCTTTGTGTGGGCGCCTTCGTTTATTGTTTTTATCCATGTTGTTTGGGCGCCACCTACTGACTCTGGGAAGCCACCGCGTTTTGGGAAGCCGCTGCGTTTGACTCTGGGGCAGGCGCCACGGCGCAGCACATTGTGTTATTTGGTTTTGGGCGCCCCCTACTGACTCTGGGAAGTCGCTGCGTTTGACTCTGGGGCGGGCGCTGCCGCGTTTTGGGATGCCGCTGCGTTTGACTCTGGACTCTGGGGTGGGTGCGAAGGCCGCAGTGCGCATGCACCTCGGTGCGTCTGCCATGCATAAATTAACTGTGGTTTAGTAAGATAGATTATAGGCATGAGTCATCATTAAGCTGGTTTTGCTGCATTTCCATACTTAATCAAAGGGTGTCATCATTTCATACTGTGTACGAAATGATGCATATGCATAGATTAGAGTTGTTATAAATACATGCAAGTTCTCTGGTCAAATTCTTTTTTTTTTTTTATAAATGCAGACTTTTTCTTGTTGCATATTCACATTTTGGGCATCTCTTTGTGTGTATTTAAGTTTTATAAATCTAACCCCAGATGATTATTTGTCCACCTTGGATGTTGTATGAGTTTATTTTTGTAATCATTAAATAGGAATCTTTTGTTCACTCTACTGCCCTTTATGAATTGTCAGGAATTAGATGAAAATCTGGCACTACTTCAAAACAGAGATAAAAATATAACAAGTTTATGAAATTGAAATGCACTGCCTGGCCAAAAAAAAAGTCGCCACCTGGATTTAACTAAGCAAATAGGTACGAGCCTCCTATTGGATAATTACTGCATGGGCGATTATCTTTCAGCTGCCAACAAGTTATTTAACCCCAACTGGTGCAATGAGTTGCTTCTCATTTCTTAAACAACCATGTCGAAAGACACATCTCGTGGTTGTGGAAAAGATGTTAGTCTGTTTGAGAAGGGTCAAATCATTGGCATGCATCAAGCAGAGAAAACATCTAAGGAGATTGCAGAAACTACTAAAATTGGGTTAAGAACTGACCAACGCATTATTAAAAACTGGAAGGATAGTGGGGACCCATCGTCTTCGAGGAAGAAATGTGGCCGGAAAAAAATCCTGAATGATCGTGATCGGCGATCACTTAAACGTTTGGTGAAATCAAATCGAAGATAAACAACAGAAAAACTCAGGTCTATGTTTAATAGTGAAAGTAAGAGCATTTCCACATGCACAATGTGAAGGGAACTCAAGGGATTGGGACTGAACAGCTGTGTAGCCGTAAGAAAACCACTAATCTGTGAGTCAAACTGGAAAAAAAGGCTTCAATTTGCTAGGGAGCATAAAGATTGGACTCTGGAGCAATGGAAGAAGGTCATGTGGTCTGAGGAGTCCAGATTTACCCTGTTCCAGAGTGATGGGCACATCAGGGTAAGAAGAGAGGCAGATGAAGTGATACACCCATCATGCAAGATCTTGGTGAAAAATTAATGCAACACTGGATGGAAATAAATCTTGTGACATTGCAAAAGCTTATCGAAACAATGCCACAGCGAATGTGTGCCATAATCAAAGCTAAAGGCGGTCCAACGAAATATTAGAGTGTATGACCTTTTTTTTTGGTGGCGACTTTTTTTTTGGCCAGGCAGTGTAGTAGCAAATACATTTTCCACAAACTGTAAACCTCAAACTTTCTTTTCACTTGTTATATGTTATTTTTTTAAGCATTCGTTTAGGAAGCAAAAAGTCAAGGATTCCTCTTACCGTATGTAATTATAGAAACGGAATTGATAAGAAAAACAGCCGCCAGCCATTTTGAAATATTCTTATTCGACCATATGACTTTTCTTGTATTTTATGACGGATGATGAATGAACAGAAGCACATCTCTCTCTGTCACTGTCATACGATCATCTGTATTAGCAGAATGGCTGCTAAATTTTTACTTTCCTCTAATTAATCACACTAAACAATTGACCATCTCCATTTTATAATCTGATACATTTTGTTACTTTTTTTTTTCATTTTTAAGAAACGTTCTGCATAAATTGAAACCTAAAACAGTCTAACATGGAAAGATGACAAAAACAATAAAATTATATTTTGTTGCTTTTTTTTCTCTTTAAGGAAACCCTATCTGGAATTTCTGTCTGTCTGAGTGGATTTATGGGAATGGATATCCCTCCACCTGCTGGGCCATTGTGGATTTTGGGAGATGTTTTCATCGGCCCGTACTACACTGTTTTTGATCGGGAGTATGATCGTGTCGGTTTTGCCACAGCAGTTTAAGATTACAACAGAACGTGTTTGCATGAATTAACCAGGCATCTTTAATGATGGCAACATGTCTAACAGCATGTGCAACAAAGTAAAATCATCCAAAATTTATAGCTTCAGCTCTGCCTTGCAGCATGATTTTTTGCTTTGCTTGTATTGAGTTCAAATACAAATGAAGAGTTACAGATCCTGAAACTTTTTGAATTAATACTGAAAGCTAAGGCAATGTGGATATTTCTGTATCATTTGTACTGTTTTGTATAATTTTATAATCTATACCTAAAATGTTTCTTAGCAGGATTTTTTTCTGTAGTATGCAAATGTTATGAAAATAATTTTTAGACCTGCTTATCAGAGTTAAAAAGGATTCTTATTTAAGCAATCAAATTAAAGAACAAATTTAAAAAATGCATTATTTATCTCTAAAAATATGTTCAAACTTTAGTGTTCTTCATATATCTAAACCTTAGTTGGAGCCAATCAAGCTCACTTACTTGCTTAACTGTCCCAGTCTCTCTTTTATATGTTTCTTTAAAAGTCATTATGTTTTCTGCATCACCTACTTCATATGATAGTATTTCATAGTCCCATGATTCATTGTATAAAGCAGTTATTTACTGGTGTTTGCATGGAATATATTACGACCTTAATAATTCTGTTTTTAGTAATAGAAATTCTGAATACCTAGATTTTGTCATCAGGACAAAATATTATTAATAATAATAATAATTTGACAGTAGGATTTGACACTGGGAAAGTCTTCTCTGCACACCCTTCAATTAATTAGTGCAGCTCATTGAATCAGTTACTTTAAAATCGGTTTATCGAGAACACAGGGACACAGTTGGTAACGTGATCCATGGAATAACTTACAAGCTAATGTGGTAGACAGTAGGACTTCAGGGACCTTCAAAACTTTATAACAAAAATCTTCAATTCTTCATGCACTGTGACGTAAATAACATTCATCTCTTTTATCTAAGCCCATTCTGAACCTCTAAACATTCAAGGTATGAACACTGGCCACTGCTCCACCAGATCACACGGTTTTAAAATATCTATAATAAATAGCTAGATTAAAACTAAACAATTAATTTAATTATAGATTTGTTAGTGGAGTGTATGAAGCACACTCTTTTCTGCTGTAGGACAAAGTGGGCACACCAGGACTGTTAAGAGAACAGATATAACAGGGATGCAGACATCCAGCTTCACCTTCCTCCAGCTTGCATTCCAAAGTAAGTGACTGAAATCTTTGTACCAGTTCCTGCTTGTACTTGACCTGATAACAAAGATGTAAATCAGAGTTGAACTGAGATTTTTGTAGAGGCCCCTCTGAAACTCCTTGAGCCAGAAAGCACAAAATGATCTCAATGAATGACAACTATGATGGACAACATAATACACCTATGGAAAGACACTGATTTTTGTAACTGAAAATGAATTTAATCCAAACAGGAGCAGTTCCACCTTTCCTAATAAACTTGTTGCACTCCTCCCATCTAGGATTCTCTGGACACTCTCTCTCTGGGCTACTGTGCTTGAGGAGAAAACTGTTATGTCACTCTGCAAAATGATTGACATTCTACAATATCTCTCTGAAGCGAGAAAGCTGATTAGCCACTCCCGTGGGAGCTGAAAACTGTCCATCTCTTCTCTTTGTGGACATGAAAGCTGAGATCCAGTCTGACAACTGAGAATCAGGTATTGCTTCAAGAAGGAAACTTCAGCCTCTAAACTCTTGAAGCTGCAGATGGCACAGAATATGGCCTAACTGAGGAAAGCACTGGATACCACAGTAAGAAGACCATGCAGCAAAGAGGAAGAGTGCACTCCAGCAGAAAAAGAATCCTGCACTTAAACCTAGAACAGTGACAAAGCAACAACTCCACTCAACATCAAACACCATCTTTAAAGAGATGGTATTGTAAAATGATTAATATGTGCCAAGATAAATTAGAACTCTAATTAACCAGTAAACAGCAAGCCTCTTCTTCTTGTTACATGCTTGTCTAGTCTGTCTACATCCTGTCTTATATATGAATATACAGTGCATCCAGAAAGTATTCACAGCGCATCACTTTTTCCACATTTTGTTATGTTACAGCCTTATTCCAAAATGGATTAAATTCATTTTTTTCCTCAGAATTCTACACACAACACCCCATAATGATAAAGTGAAAAAAGTTTACTTGAGGTTTTTGCAAATTTATTAAAAATAAAAAAACTGAGAAATCACATGTACATAAGTATTCACAGCCTTTGCTCAATACTTTGTCGATGCACCTTTGGCAGCAATTACAGCCTCAAGTCTTTTTGAATATGATGCCACAAGCTTGGCACACCTATCCTTGGCCAGTTTCGCCCATTCCTCTTTGTAGCACCTCTCAAGCTCCATCAGGTTGGATGGGAAGTGTCGGTGCACAGCCATTTTAAGATCATTAAGATCATCCTCACAGGTGGCGCAGTGGTAGTGCTGCTGCTTTGCAGTAAGGAGACTGTGGAAGATTGTGGGTTCACTTCCCGGTTCCTCCCTGTGTGGATAGCGCTTTGAGTACTGAGAAAAGCGCTGTATAAATGTAATGAATTATTATTATTATTATTATTATCTTTCCAGAGATGTTCAGTCGGATTCAAGTCTGGGCTCTGGCTGGGCCACTCAAGGACATTCACAGAGTTGTCCTGAATCCACTCCTTTGATATCTTGGCTGTGTGCTTATGGTCGTTGTCCTGCTGAAAGATGAACCGTCTCCCCAGTCTGAGGTCAAGAGCGCTCTGTAGCAGGTTTTCATCCAGGATGTCTCTGTACATTGCTGCAGTCATCTTTCCCTTTATCCTGACTAGTCTTCCAGTCCCTGCCACTGAAAAACATCCCCACAGCATGATGCTGCCACCACCATGCTTCACTGTAGGGATGGTATTGGCCTGGTGATGAGCAGTGCCTGGTTTCCTCCAAACGTGACGCCTGGCATTCACACCAAAGAGTTCAATCTTTGTCTCCTCAGACCAGATAATTTTCTTTCTCATGGTCTGAGAGTCCTTCAGGTGCCTTTTGGCAAACTCCAGGCAGGCTGCCATGTGCCTTTTACTAAGGAGTGGCTTCCGTCTGGCCACTCTACCATACAGGCCTGATTGGTGGATTGCTGCAGCGATGGTTGTCCTTCTGGAAGCTTCTCTCTCCAGAGAGGACCTCTGGAGCTCTGACAGAGTGACCATCGGGTTTTTGGTCACCTCCCTGACTAAGGCCCTTCTCCCCCGATCGCTCAGTTTAGATGGCCGGCCAGCTCTAGGAAGAGTCCTGGTGGTTTTGAGCTTCTTCCACTTACGGATGATGGAGGCCACTGTGCTCATTGGGACCTTCAAAGCAGCAGAAATTTTTCTGTAACCTTCCCCAGATTTGTGCCTCGAGACAATCCTGTCTCGGAGGTCTACAGACAATTCTTTTGACTTCATGCTTGGTTTGTGCTCTGACATGAACTGTCAACTGTGGGACCTTATATAGACAGGTGTGTGCCTTTCCAAATCATGTCCAATCAACTGAATTTACCACAGGTGGACTCCAATTAAGTTGCAGAAACATCTCAAGGATGATCAGGGGAAACAGGATGCACCTGAGCTCAATTTTGAGCTTCATGGCAAAGGCTGTGAATACTTATGTACATGTGCTTTCTCATTTTTTTTATTTTTAATAAATTTTCAAAAATCTCAAGTAAACTTTTTTCACATCATTATGGGGTGTTGTGTGAAGAATTCTGAGGAAAAAAATGAATTTAATCAAGTTTGGAATAAGGCTGTAACATAACAAAATGTGGAAAAAGTGATGCACTGTGAATACTTTCCAGATGCACTGTATTATATTGTAAAACAGGAGACAAAAGCAACATGAAGGCTGACCTTGTATATTTGGTGGAAAAAGGCTAAAATAATCAAGCAAAATGCAATGTCTTATGCAGAATGCAGCCAAATCACAACTGTCTCTAAGATGGTGGCATTGCCCCATAAGAGAATGTCAGACTGGAAGGGGCAGGGAGCCAAGGGACGGTGACCCAGAAGTGACATCATAGGATCATCTAATTTGCAGGAGAAAAAGGAGAAGCATTAGGCAACAGCTCCAGCCCTCGACTCAGGGTGGAGTTACAATCAGACAAGCCTTAAAGTTGTCTCCCAAGCACGTGTGTGGCAATATGTAAATACCATATTTCTGAAACCCTTATGTTTATCAATACATTGTATTATTCTGTTTCTTAAAATAAGTGTGCTTCAGTTACCTTCATAAATGTCTAATGGCCTAGGACCTGTGTCCTACAACAGGTGAAAGATAAGGTGTAAATAAAGTAGGAACCTTACCTAACCATTCAATCAAAACCATATAATTAAAAGATAATTAATTAACAAAGTTAACTCACTGCTTGGGTGTGTGATCATTCACTACGGTTGTCTCTTTCCTTACACCCATGTAGATCTTGGTACCATGATTCAGGAATGCTAGCTCTGCACTACAGCTCTGCTTATATTAAAACATCTGTACCAAGTATTGAACTTTGATCTGATTAAAATGAAATGTATGTGTTTAACTTTTATTGTTACTGTCCCTTGATTGGTTGCTAGGTGCTTTCTCCTCCTCTCCCTCCATATGCAGGTTGCTTCTTGGGTCCCACTCAGTGCTGCTGTGATGGTCACTGGCTTCTTTGTGACCCTAATGTGTGCAGATTAAATTTACACCTTAGCACATACAGAATTCATCATTCACCTATGACTTTTGTTCAGTTCTTGTCACTTGATTGCACAAATGCACATCCTTAACCTATCCCTCACTAACCATCACAAAACGTTTAGGACACGTTTGTGCACAATGATACCAACCACAGCAGGCAATATCTTTTGCAAAATATTGGAATTCTTTTGTGAAATAACACAATGCTTTTACAAATAATGCAATATTTTTTTTTAGAAGCAAGAATAAGCTTTTGTAGAAATGCATACAGTAATGCAGTCTCACTTGTACACCATGGAATTGTTAAGTCAGTTTCTGGTCAGCAGCTTTTATGAAATAACACTTTACTGATCTTTTTGGAGATGGTGTCAATATAAGCTCTTATATGTTTTTCAGAGTTTTCTTCCTGTGGGTCATCTTTACTGATATTCTGCTGAACTGTGTTTTAAGATTCTCATACCTGCATATAGCAATTTGTCCACATTTTAGAAGACTTTTTTTTCCAAAAGTTTGACCAGTTTTGAAGATCATGAAATGTTTTGGCTGCCTCCTCTGCATTTCCTTTTACTCAGATTTTTATGTCCTCTGAAAACTTCATAAGTTTGCTAAGTGTTACAAAAAGGCAGTCCCAAAGCACAACTGAGTCCTAATAATACTCAAAATGGCCACCAGAGGTGGGGAAACTGTCAAAACCTGACTAGTCACACAAGGGGCAACGAAGAATCTTTATAAATAAAAAGCTTTATCTCACTGTTATAAAAGGAAATCCTGGGATGAGATTTTCTCAGAGATAATTTCAACTCCTGCGAGACAAGACTTTTTGCCAAGAGATTTTGACAAGTCCCACCCTCCATTCAAACATTTACAACCACGCCCATGGTCCAATCACTTCTCATTCATGTGAATGATATTGTCGGACACAGTTCCTGTGCTCTTAGCTCCAAGCAGGGTCGGAAATAAAAGACAAATAGTAGAAGACAAAGTAGAACGTCGTAAAGAGGTTGAAAAACGTTGGTGCGATACACATGCAGAGCAGGTTAGAGATTATGAAAGTACTAAAATTCGAAAGTCTCAAAAAACTGATAGTAAAGATCGCATTAGCGCTAACAAACAGAAATTATTATTCAGTGAAATAATGTAACAGCAAAAAGTGATAGAATATATGGACATAGGTGATATGACAGAAGTATGTACAGTTATTGTTTGGCTTTAAACTTTAAGTTGGAGACTTGAAGATCATCTAATTCGTGTTGCCATAAGGGGAAAATAGCGAAGCTAGCAGGTGGCAAAGCCCCCTGGTTATTTTAAAAAAATCTTTTTAACAAGAAGCGCCAAAGAGCATAAAAACACAGAAGGCAATCCCAAGTGATCACAGTATCAATATGAATTCCTAGAGGCAAAGTCAAAAAAAAAAAAAAAAGAGTAAAAGGGTCATAAAAAGCCAGAAAATCAAAATAATAGAAAAAGCAATAGACACAAGAGAACTTGCCACCACCATAAGTGCATTCAATAAACCACAATGGACTGTGGCTTTTCCTAAGCCTTTATAGGGCTGAGAGCAGTCCCACACAACACAAAGAACACCCATCCATCCATCTATTTTCCAATCCACTATATCCTAACACAGGGTCAAGCCAATCCCAGCCAGCACAGGGTGCAGGGCGCCAGCCCACCACAGGACACACACCCCAATCCATCTAACCTGCATGTCTTTGGACTGTGGGAGGAAACCGGAGCACCCGGAGGAAACCCACGCAGACATGGGGACAACATGCAAACTCCACACATAGAGGACCCAGGAAGCGAACCTGGGTCTCCTTACTGCGAGGCAGCAGCTCTACCACTGCGCCACCGTGCCGCCTACACAAAGAACACAACATGTAACAACAGCATTTGACCCCCAGTTGTGGGGAAGGGGAATGCAACACTGTGTCTGACTCCATATCAGCAATTAAAATTTAGAAAATTGAACAATCCTAACAGAGATTTGTTATTTGTGCTTTATTTGTGCTATTGTTTCCAAATGGAGGCTGGAATTTTGGGTCTTGTTCATTTTTTTCCTGTATTGTGCATTTTGATGTCTAATATTATGATTGCTGCACTTAACTTTGATCATCTTGCGATAGACTAATTTGTCAAGAGAATTGCATTTTGGACAAAGTTGATGACTGCGGAGTGAGGAGAGAGTGCACCTGCGACAAAATTATTGTGAGAGTCAGATTGTCTGATCGGAATATAAATTTGGCAAAGACAGAAAGTGATGTGCTCTGTGATAGAATCTATCTATTTAATCTATATTTTGCGAATTTCCCCTTGGCATTAATAAAGTATCTATCTATCTATCTATCTATCTATCTATCTATCTAGAATGATGATGTTCATGTGATTTTTAAGAGAGGAATGCACAATATTGGTATTCATGAAGATGGCTAGCTTACTGTCTGCTCTCTAATGTTTAGCAAAAAGATTATAAGCCAAATGCCTGTTCCAGAGTGCCTGTTACAACATGGAGAGGAAACATCTAGTAGCTTAGATTGTTCTGTACCTTACAGTATATGGAAGCTTCTACAAATTGGAGCTGCTGAAAAGATATGCGTTACATAGTTGTTGTACAGAATATATGTTTTTTCCTTTACATTATATCGTATGGGGTAATATTAAAAGGCATGTATGTAGTATTCCTCTAACATTTTTTAAAACTTTTTTTTTCCTGAAATTAATTATGAAATTTCGTAGTTGGCTTCTGCCCTGTATGTGGAACCTGCTTAAAGCTTGGAATGCCTGTCTCATCATGAAGACAGCAAGCCTGTACCTAAAGCTTTACTACTCTGTGCTGTTCTTACACTTATTTTTTGTTATCTGGATTAATTTGGTATTTTGCTATACTTCTTGTGTGTGAAGAATCAAATAACAAGTGTAACTGACTGAAGCAGTTATTGACAGAATTGAATGTGACTTGGAAACTTCAATTCATGATAACGTGCTTCTCGCAGGTAAATATGAAAAAGGCAAGAATGGGCTGTGTGTTGGCATATGTTTAAAAAGTAATTTGAAATTTGTTTTATTTTCTCTTTTTCTCTGCTACCACCTACAGGATGTTAGCAACGATATTTATTTCCAAAAGATATGCTTAGGTAAAAGCAGGAGAATCCTGAAAGTATAAAAAAAGTCTGCCACTTTTCTTAAAAGCGTTGCTTTCTTTCATCATTTAGCATTCAAACCTGGGACACTATGGGTCATTTAACAACAAGAATATCCAGTAAATGTCAGAGCAAGAAAAGTTAAGTCTTTACTGCCTTATTGGAGAGTTTAAGTTGGCTGCCTAATTGTATACAGAGAAACATACCATAAAGGCAGAAGAATGAAAAGACAAAAGCACAGCAGGTTTGAGCAGAAGAAGATACTGCACAATAGATTTGAGTCTAAGATCAGAAAGAAAATATAGACCTGCAGACTCTCAGCTAACAGAAGAAAAACAAAATTTCAAACTGAGAATACAAGTTACAAGTCTATCAGGCTTTTCTGGATATGTTCCTTACCTTTAAAAGCAAGTGCAAAAGCAGAAGCTTTTTGTTCATAGCTGGCATTTGTTAAAAAAGCAGCTCCTGGAACAATGATAAAAATTCTGAAGCAAGAAGTCTTCACATTCTCCAGCATCAGAGTTCAATTGCTGCAGATTTGGATGAAGCTGCATCTTATCAAAATGTGGAACAAATAGGAAGTAAAATGATTGGTAGAGATTCCAGATGTTCCTATGGAAATCTTAAGTCCCAGAGGACAAATAAAGTATAATCTAATCTAATGTAATCTAACATGCCAGGCAATGTGCAGGGCAGCATTCCCAGACATATGCTGATGAACTGCCTTGCAAATTCCAACAGCTGGATGTATACCTTGTCACATACGTGTGCATGGGAGGCAATTAAAGGGCTTGAAAGAGGGTAATATCATGCCGGGCCAGGGAGTGGCAGAGTGCACTGATCCTTTCTCTCTTTCTCCGGCAAACCAACTACAGCAAATTCAGCATGGGCCCTAGAATGACACTTCCCGTTCCAATCCTGATGACGTCATTTCCTCTAACCAACTTTAAAAACACTATTTTGTGTGTTTTCTAATCAGTTCAGTTGTGGACTCAGCTCTGCAGAGAGATATTGCTTTTTTTCCTCTTTGCTCTACCAAATCTTCAAGTATATAGGGTAGCTACCCCAAACCTTTTTATGGTCTCCTTTGTATCATTTGACAGTGGCATAGTCGGTAGGATGATTGGCTCCAAAGATGACCCAGGAGCAGGACCTGCGAGACCCTCTAAAATCCTACTCATTGGAGCTCCAACCCTTAAGGGTCCAGGTGGGAGATTACCGCACCCAAGTAGCAAAGTGTGAGACGTGTGTTGCGGTTTGGGAGGAGCAGAGGCAAGCTCTTTCCCAAATGACAGTATGAAGTACAATCCATTGGGAGTGTGTGGGGTGGGCTAACAGAATAGGGCCGTTCTTGAAGGGGGAAACACAAGGGGATTATTATGGTCTCTTGGAGGAGAAAACTGCCTCCCAGAACTCCACAAAGGCAGAGACCTTTGTGAAAGGTGGGGGAGCCCCAGGCTATCAGGCGAGGCAATTACTGGAAATTTGACCCAGAGCAGCCAGCACACTAACAGACATTCATCCTATGGGACAAGGCTGGGTGCTGACCAAGGCCAGACATAAATAATGCTCCGCATGTGGTTGAACAAATTGCCTGTTTTTTTCTATTAAATGCACTGCCCGAATATCTTGCCCAGCCAGTCTGGGGACAACCTTTTAAAAATATGATCAGTCTCATGGAGATCATAGAGAGACATCGGGCAGCTTCACACACCGGAGAACCCTTATGTCCCTTTGTCAAACCCGGACAGTATGTGTCCCTACTCATACTCAAATATTTAGGCTACTTGGTAGGCCGAGGTACTGTGAGGCCACAGTGTTCCAAAGTAGATGCCATATTGAAGTAGCCCCCTCCGAAGACCAAGAGGCAAATCCAAGCCTTTCTCAGCATAGCGGACTACTACCGTGGGTGTATACCCCAATTTTCCAAGAGCGCAGCACCCTTGACTCACCCAATAAAGAAAAGAGCCCTGAACAATGTGGTGTGGAATGTTATCGCAGAAACTGCATTTAATGACTTGAAGAGGTCCTTAAGTCAGCAATGATCTTGAAAGCTCCTAACTTCTCTTTGCCTTTCATCCTCCAGATGGATGCTTCAGACACCGGTCTTGATGCAGTGCTGAGCCAAAGTGTCAATGGTGTTGAATATCCCTTCATGTTCCTGAGCCAGAAACTGTTGGACTGGGAAACCAGATATGCGTCGATGGTATTAGAAGCATTGGTGATCAAATGGGCAATTACACAGTTGAGGTATTATCTCATGGGCTGTGAGTTCACCTTGGTTACAGATCAAGCGCCTTTACAGTTGATGGCCTTACACAAGGAGTTGAAACCACGTGTCACAAGGTGGTTTCTTGACCTGCAGCTGTACAAGTTTTCGCTTGTTCATCGACAGGGCTCTCTCCACGCCAATGCCAATGCTCTTTCTCAGGTTCACGACCTCTTGGTTGGGAATACCCAACCCGATGGGTCTAGTCTGAGGGGGGGCTGTGTCACACACGTGCACATGGGAGGCAGCTAAAGGGTTTGAAAGAGGGTAATACCATGTCGGACCAGAGTGCACAGATCCTTTTTCATTCTTTCTTCTTCAGGCCAACGGCAAATTCAGCCTGGTTCCAGTCCCGACGGTGTCACTTCTGGTTCTGGTCCCATTGACATCACTTCCTCTAACTGGTTTTAAAAACACCATTTTGTGTGTTTTCAAATCGGTTCAGTTGTGGACTCAGCTCTATAAAGAAATATTGTTAGATTTTTTTCTTTGCTTTACCAAATCTTCAAGTATACAGGATGGCTACCCCAAACCTTTTTGTGTTGCCCCTTGCATCATTTGACAGTCTGAAACCAAGAGGATTTTTAGACTTCCACAACTCTGTGTATGGCATTGGTAGTAGCAAACTGGAGACTGACAAAAATTAAATGTATGCCTATAAAATGTTAAATTCCAAAGAGAATGGAAACTGAACAATTACATTTTGGTGTAGATCCTCTTCCTAACAGACAGTTTCACTTTCTAGGACTCTAACAGAAAAGCGCCACATAGACAGAAGAGCTACATCTACTTGTAAAGAGTCTATATGATCCTCTTGGTTTTAGTGCACAAAAGGTAAAGAATTTGTTTTGGACCAGTTAGCTGAACAGAGTGAATGGGATGCACCGTTTTCAGAAGAAAGACTGACAGCATGGAATCAATGGAGAGGATGGATAGATGGCACACAGTTTTGTTTCAACTTTCACCTTTGCTATGACATCCATGGGCTCCAGAGTGTGTCCCATAACTGAGGCTGCCCTTTTAATTAGCTTGTTGATTCGGTAATCACTAAAATGAAATGAAAACAAAGTTAAAATAATAATTACAATTAATCAATAAAATTGTAAAGAAACCTATACTATATTAAAACCTGATACTAAATTTACATATATATTAGACAGCCTATACATAAAGACATTACATTTCTGTTTTACAGTCTTCATTGCCTACAACAGACCTTCATATATTTGCAGCAGTGGCCTACTTCAGAGCTATTGACACGGAAGTAAAATGCCATGTAGATTTGTATTGGGGAGGTCTAAATTAAGCCCCCTCCCTGCTTGTACAGTTCAGTTAAGTACTACAATAGTAACACAGTTGAACTGTGTGAGTTGACCCAAGATTAAATAGACATTAATAAGTAAAATAGTATGTGGACACAATTACAACGCCCCTAGAAGGTGTTTCCTTTATGTCTCCAACCAAATGACTCAAACCTAAAGATCAACACTGCATCTCACAGAACACATCCCTGTGGATTATGCTATTCAAACAGCCTACTTACAGCATTGTACATGGTTTCTGGGCCCATCTTTTCTACCTGAAAGTAAGTGGTGGAGTTGCTTCATATGAATGTCAATACCCTCATGGAACCTGAAGCAAACTCAGAAGTTCAATCTGAAACTATTGTCTTTGGCACTAGAGTCACTGAAGCTTATATTGGCACTCATCATTTCAAATGGTTTCAGAATTTAGGACACTCAATCCAACTCTAGCTCAACATACTTGTGTTGTTAGACTGTCATACATCAGAGTCCCTATCATAAACTTTAGCAGGCATTTGAGGACATGAAGTATTGGGACCGAGAGTATGTGGAACAATAAGGGAGGCAGACACAGCTGATGTAACAAATAAAAAGGTGTATTTATTGAGAAAAAAAAATCCATAGAGAAATTATTTTAAAAGCACACAAACACTGCAATGATGCATTAAGATGAAAGATAAACAAGAAAATGTTCAAAAAAATTTGCGTTTACCACATGGCACATATCTAAAAAATAATCTTCAAGTATCAACCCTGTTTTTAAAAAGCTATGCAGAGTCAGGTATTCAGTAAAAAGAATACTTAGCCTGCCTTCTCCCCCTATGCAAAAATTTAGGTCAAACCTGACTGACAAAGTGGAATACCAGTCAATTCCCTGCCAGTACATAACCATGCCTGCAGCTCTTGTATTGACCTTCTCTTGATCAGCAATTAACTCCCCGTTTCTGGCGAAAAGATTAGCTTTTATCCCAGGTCAACCAGTCTAACACCCCTCGCTCTCCCTAGTCATGCACCCAGCCTAAACGATAACTGTGCCACACTCACGTATATTGCTGGCACTCCACAGCACCCAACACCACATCCTTCTTTTACACCCATGACCGGCGTCCCCCACGCGCCTCAACTTATAAACACCAAGGTCGCACCACAAGAATGTAGGAATGAAGCGCAGTGGGTAGCAGGCACACGCTCCCACCCAAGGGACCTTTGAAACGAAATGTGCGCCACCCCATCCACTCCAAGCCCAACAAACCATGGTCGCTTCACGTGTGCACCTGAGGAAAAAACTGGTAAGTAAACAAATGCTCTATTTTTTACTTTTATTATAAGGACGGTGCATGCAAAAAAACAGAGGAAAGTGCTTTTAAATTACCAAATTGGGAGGCGTTTCCTCAGATTCTTCCAGAAGAGGTTCGATAATGTTCAACATAGGGTATGGAAAAGTAACAGTGAATTATGTAGCAAAGCTCTGCCAGGACATGTAGAACTTTATTTGTCTCCAGGGGGAAATTTGGCTTTTTACAGAAGCTCTTTAAATAAAATTAACTACATAAATATGTAGATAAGTAAGTAAATAAATACATAGATAAATATATACACCCTCTTTGGTCTGAACACACAACGGAATGACTATAAAGCAAGAGAATTTTAAAAGAAAGAAAACTTCTGACTTGGCAGTCATAGTCACAGTGAGGCATATACGGTTAGGTCCATAAATATTTGGACAGAGACAACTTTTTTCTAATTTTGGTTCTGTACATTACCATAATGAATTTTAAATGAAACAACTCAGAAGCAGTTGAAGTGCAGACTTTCAGCTTTAATTCGGTGGGGTGAAATGTGAGGCAACTAAAGCATTTTTTTAACACAATCCCTTCATTTCAGGGGCTCAAAAGTAATTGGACAAATTAAATAACTGGAAATAAAATGTTCATTTCTAATATTTGGTTGAAAACCCTTTGCTGGCAATGACAGCCTGAAGTCTTGAACTCATGGACATCACCAGATGCTGGGTTTCCTCCTTTTTAATGCTCTGCCAGGCCTTTACTGCAGCGGCCTTCAGTTGCTGTTTGTTTGTAGGCCTTTCTGTCTGAAGTTTAGTCTTCAACAAGTGAAATGCATGCTCAATTGGGTTAAGATCAGGTGACTGACTTGGCCATTCAAGAATTTTCCACTTCTTTGCTTTAATAAACTCCTGGGTTGCTTTGGCTGTATGTTTTGGGTCATTGTCCATCTGTATCATGAAACGCCGCCCAATCAATTTGACTGCATTTAGCTGGATTTGAGCAGACAGTATGTCTCTGAACACCTCAGAATTCATTCGGCTGCTTCTCTCCTGTGTCACATCATCAATAAACACTAGTGTCCCAGTGACAGGACTTCTACTTGCAACAAATGGGGATTGTGATGGGCTTTTTATTTGCACCTCACTACGCAAACCTATTTATGGCAAAATTGGAGTAGGATTTTATGTCAATGTGTGTCTTAAAACCAATGTTATATCTCTATTACATAGATGACATATTAATAATCTGGACTGTCAGCGAGAAGCCCTCCTACATTTTCATAACAAATATAATTCTTTCCACCCTAACATAAAGCTGAAGCTTAATTACTCAAAAACATAAGTCAGCTTTCTTGATGCCATCGTTTATCAGAAAGGTAACACTCTTGTGACCTCTGTTTTTCACAAACCAACAGACAGACGGACCTACCTGAGAAGTGATAGCTTTCACCCCAGCATATAAGGAGCTCAATCATTTTCAGCCAAGCAATACGTTACAATCGTATTTGCTCATACCCAGCAGTTTGGGATAAACAACTACAGGAGCGTAAACAAGGCACCCTAAGCCACAAAATGTCACTCATGCTGACATTTTGTAGTTTTCTGTTACTAAGGTTTCACCACAAAGATAATAATAATAATATTCTATGTAGTAGGAGGAAAGAAGAAGGCGGCGGAGGAGTACTTAATAATGTAGGGTATTGCGCTAAGCTGCAAGTGACTGTTAACATTTTGTAACATCAAAAATAACACTGTAATAAGCAATGAAATGGAAAGATCAAGACACACACATAGAATGAATTTAAAGTTTGATAACAGGCATGTTTATTTAACAGTGAATGATTCATAGTCATATTTTCAAAAGAATCACCTTCCCACTTTTATTGCAATGGGAAATGTCTCATAAATTAACAGTTACTAAAAATAGCCACGTCTATTCCAGAACAGTTACTGAGCGTCACATTCACTCTTTCAGTGTTCCTGATTGCCTTCCAGACTCATGTGCCATGCCTTTCTACATGATCCCCCTGTATCTGGTTCAAGGCTCTATTATCCAAAGCCCAGGTAGTCACTGTTTGCCTTCTAGAAACTTGTAAAGTGTAAAGCTTGTAAAGGGTAATGTTAATGTTCCAGTGATTCATGAAATGCAGTGCTCATGTGACATATGACATTTCGCTGTCAATCACCCATCCAGCTTCACTTATCTTCAGGGTAATATGCTGGAAACTACAATACTGTTTGCATCCATGACCACTTGTGTGTTGATAATTGTGATGTTGTTTGTGATTTACATATGCAGACTCAATGATATTTCTGTACATGCTGTCAGTCACATCAATAACTCCAGGAAAACCAGCAATGTGCATGAATCCAGTCTTTCTTTAACATTACCTCAAATGGAGGAGGAGGAGGTTGGGAGCATGCACTGATTGCAGCATGTTGCTGCACCCTCCACACAATGAACCATCTGGATTGGGACCTGAGTGCAGCTGGGCAACGGGTGACACCTCAGCATCACACTAAAACAGTGTCAGGTGTTTACAGTGGCTGGAGTGTCAATCCTGCCACCAACCTCCAAGTTTTCCCTGCAAGTTGGAGAATCTAATTTCAGGGCTTGGATGCAGGTTAATGTCATACCCAGGACAAAGCAGTTGCAAGTTAAGGGCCTTGCTCAAGGGCCCAGTGGAGTTGAGTCACTTCTGGTATTTACGGGATTCAAACCAGCAACCTTTTGATTGCTCGCACAGATCCCTAGCCTCAGAGATAGGGATCAATGCTTTGGCTCAGTATTGCACTAAGACCTGTGTCCAAAGTGTCGGTCTGTAAGATAAAAGTCAATGAGAAATCAGGAGTTATTAACACAGGTATTAATGTACAGCCCTGTTTCAAGTCATGGAATGCAGCTTCTGTTTAAGAATCACATACCACCATGTTGGAAGTCCACTTCTTGGTAAGATTAGTCAAGAGTGAAATGAGGGATAAACCACTGGTAGTACCCCACTAAACCTATGAAGGATTGGTTTTTGGATAGCCTTTTCATGATGGCATCAATTTTTGCACATTTTGGTCACACTGTACTGCTGCACACTAAGTAGCCCAAATATTTGGCCTCGGTCAATCCAAAGTAACTGTATCTGTGTTGATCTGGAGCCCAGCTTCACTAAGTACCAGGAGCACAGCACATACCTGATGATCATGTTCTTTCCAGGCACCAGAATAGATGACAACATCATCTAAATAGATGGCACTATATGTATTGTGGGTTTGTAGCAGTCTATCCACCAGATGCTGGAAGGTCACCAGAGCCACATGCAATCCAAATGGAAGAATACGATACTGCCAGTGACTGCTAGGGGTGAAAAACGTGGTCTGTTCCTTTATGATCTCCATTAAAAGAATTCACCAGCACCCTTTCATTATGTCATTAGCGCTCAAATATTAGGCTTTACCGAGTCACTCGAGGAGTTCATCCACTCGCGGCATCGCATAATCATCAAATTGGGAATCTTGATTAAGCTGACAGAAGTCATTGCAAAAGTGTCAACTTCCGTCCAGCTTTGGGACCAGGACAATGGGGTTAGATCAGGGACTAAAACATTCCTCTAGTGTGCCAAGATCTAGCATTTTCCTGATCTCAAGTTCTACTTCTGCTTGTTTTGCCTCTGGGTGGCAATACAGGCGTACTTGGATGATAATCACGTTTCAGAAATGATATCATGCACAATCATGGAAGTTCCTTTTAAAAAAGTTCCTTCCATCTTTGTTGACCACCTTGCACAGCATCTGTTTGGGCATCTGACTAAATCGCTCAACTAAACTTTCAGTTTGAGGATAATATATTGATGCTTTTAAGTGCTTAATTCTGAGTAATTTGGCAACTACCCTGAATGTTGGTGATGAATGGTGTCTCTTCATCCATTAGGACATCTATAGGGATGCCAACAGACACAAAGACCTTTACCTGTTCCCTTAAGATATTTTTGCAATTGGTTAGTCTTAGGGGAAGAGCCTTTGGATATGATGAAGTGTAGTCTACTATACTGCGGTGGGTTGGCACCCTGCCTGGGATTGGTTCCTGCCTTGTGCCCTGTGTTGGCTGGGATTTGCTCCAGCAGACCCCCGTGACCCTGTGTTCAGATTCAGCGGGTTGGAAAATGGATGGATGGATAGTCTACTATAACCAAAATATATTTATGACCATGTGCTAAGGGTTCATGCAGCCCCACAATATCTACCCCTATGTACTCAAATGAAATATTGATGAGTGGGATGGGAATGAGAGGAGCGCAGTCCCTCTGAGGAATCTGCTGAAACTGACAGTCCAGACAGGAAGCACAAAAGGGACGGCCCTCCTCACTAATTCCCGGCCAATAAAAGCGGCTCATCATGGTCATAAGCCCATTGAGCCAGTCCCCTCAAGAATGCCACCATTATGCGTGCCAATTCCATACACTCCCAGTGATGATGTGTAACGGTACGCTAAAACACTAAAAATAAGTCTCAATATTGTCATCAGAATATAGTGGTAACAATACCTGGGATGGTCCCATTAGTCATTCCTGTTGGAGAGTGACACACGTTTGGTTATGTACATCTGGCTCGGCAAGATGAGTCTATTGTTCCCCAAACTGGATCTGGATTGCTTGGAATTCCACTGCCATGGCTTGGATGAAGGACACAATGTCCTGTTACACCAACATCTTCACAACAAATCCTGCTGACAACACCACTGTAAGAGACCAGACAAACAATAATAAAGAGCTGAAGGGAAAACAATGCAAGAAACACACAATAAATGTGGTGATGTCTTTTCAAACTTGAGTCCTCAAAGTGCACTGAACTAAGATGGCAGATCTTCTGGCTTTGAGGAGTTTTGGCAGCAAGAGGTGGGTCCATGTGGGCTGACATTGGAAGTGATATCAGTGGTGGTACAGCAGTCAATCTTCCGGTGTGACAAGGGAGGAAAAGAAGACACATTATTACACAGTGCCAACTCTTGGAGCGGTGGGGTATTACCATTACTAGAGCTCTTAACTCTTTGAGGGCTGAATATTTTTTTCCAAAAAAAGTCAGATTTCTGGAATGCACACAAAGCAATGGTTTCACCCATAAATCAACATAAAACGTCTCTTACTCCTTGCTGTGGCTGCTGTCGGCAGCTATTCTCTGTTTCTGGCAGAAGAATCTGTGCGGGGGCAGCTTGGCTGCCAGCAGGAACACACTGCGGGTTGGCTGCATGGCTGTCTTCACACAGCGGTGGCAGTTGCAATGTGACGCAATCTGGTTTGTACCTCTTGTCATCATAAGTGGTGGTCCTCCCAGGTGAACATTGTCATAGATGCACCAATTACAAGAATATGTTCAGCAGCACAATTAGCTGGGAACCGATAAGCTGATGCTGGTACCTCACTTTTGTTTTCAATCTCCATCTCCGGTTCACTTGCATCAAAATCGGAGTCTGACAAGTCAAAGTCTGATTCAACGATAATACGCAAGACACCGTTGACAGAGTATTTTGCTTTGTGCATTCGCTTTGTTCTCTCTGCAGATATTGATGCCATTTTAGAGGTTGTTTGCTCTTTGCTGCTCATGCACATTTAATCAAGGTTAAATCAATGAAGCTAACTTTTCTTCTAGCAAAGAGAGTTGCAGTTGATCACCATCCTCTACCCCTGAATTTCAACAAAAGTCAACATATGCCCTGAAAGAGTTAATCTGTCCCCTATGCACACATGTGTGACAATATCAATTACAGATCTGAAAATCACTGAATACCAACAATTCTTACTGAGCGGTGTCATGAACATAATGTGGTGATGATTGCATTGGCCTTTTAACTCTTTCAGGGCTGATGTCGACTTTTGTCAAAAGGAGGAGCTGATGATGGTAATCAACTGTAAAGTGTGACAAGTACCAACCATTATGTTTTAGTTGGGCTCTCGTTGTTAGAAGGAAAGTTAGCTTCATTGGTTTGATCGAGATTTCCTGCACTCGTGTGAGTAGTAAGGTGCAAACAAGAGCAAAAATGGCACTGACATAATGGCGAGACATCAAAGCAAATGGGTAAAGCAAAATACTCCGTGGACAAAGTTTTGCCTGTTATCTCTGAACTGGACTATGACTTGCTGGACACCGATTTTGATACAAGTGATCGAAAACGAATGCGAGGTTCCAGCTTCAGCTGACTGGTCCCCAGCTAATCATGGTGCTGACACACCTATGGAAGTGTTCGCCAGGAGGACTGGCACTTAACAATGATAACAAGTAGAAGCCAGATCACAATGCACTGCGACCATGACCACTGCTGCTGCTGCCACCCCAGCCTCATGAAGACAGCCTGGCAGCAAGCCTGCCGCCCATTCTTGTGAAACTGGCGGCCGCAGCATGCAGCAACAGATGTTTTATGTTGATTTCTGTGTGAAACCATTGCTTTTCAGAAACTGTTTTTTGGAAAAAATATTCCGCCCTGAAAGAGTTAAACTAAAACATTAAGTGTCTCCCACCCTCTCTGACATGATTGAGATAGGATAGAATAGAAGATGGATAATTACAATATGCAAGCTGCTTTACGTAAAATATGCTAATTAGTTTTGTGGGAATTCTATGTGGACATGACTTCACACTAATCAAAGAGGTGTCTTGCATGAATTTTACATAATACTTATCAAAAATATTTGTTAACAAGTATTACATAACTAATTTATTTTTGTAAATGCTGTGTTCAAGTACTCTTGTACAGCTGTGATTTATTCATGGCGTACTATCTAATGCTGCATTCACATGTTCTCTGACTATTCAGAGATCCAAGTTGTGGTGTTTCTGTACAAGAGTACTTTAACTTGTGTTGGTACTATGTATAGAATGAAAAGGACCACTGCTTTTGCCTTTGAGCCAATGTATAGCCTCGACTGAGCAAATAAACAAATCAGCTTCTGACTGTGGGGATGTCAATGACATCATGGCACTGCCACGTCTAAAGGTCACTTAACATGTGTATTTGAAACAGGCCTTGAAACGGTGTCTTGAAATATCTGACCCAACAGAGTCTACTATGCACTGACTTTTGTCAGTATCAAGGAGTCCTTCTGTACAGCAGTGTTGTGAAAGTTAATCAAGTGCATGCATGTGTGAAAGTTCTGTGCATACACGGCACAAATCGGGCAGGTAGTGCAGATTGGGCAGCCACAGTGGGTCATATGTAACATGATTTGAATATTAATAATAATAATTTTTCATAAGTTTGATATTCTTACTGTAGTTTGTGATTGAAGTATTTTTCTATTTTATAATTATTTTCACTCTCAAGGCACTTTAAAGAAAATAGACAATTCCTCAGTAAAAATCCCTGGCTTAATTACATCCATGTCTGCACAGGTTAAAAATCTTGGTGTTATCCTTGATCCTACTCTCTCCTTTGATCCTCATATTAATAATATTACCAAGGTTGCCTTTTTCCACCTTAAACAAATTTCAAGGCTGCGTCCATTGCAACTGAGACGCTTATTCATGCTTTTGTCACCTCGTGACTTGACTATTGTAATGCATTGCTGTTTGGTATCCCTGCTTCAAGTCTAAATAAATTGCAATATGTACAGAATTCAGTAGCTAGAGTGGTTACCCACTTAAAACTCTGGGAGCATTTCACTCCTACACTTCTAAAATTGCATTAACTACCTGTTCCCTTCCGTATTCAATGTGAACTTCTCCTTTTAGTTTTTAAGGCTCTTCATGGTCTAGCCCTACCTTACTTGTCTTGTTTAATCTGTCCATATACTCCATCACGTTCACTTTATTCTTTTGACTCCTTGTTATTAACCATTCCATTATGTAGAATGCACACTATGGGCAACAGGGCGTTTCTTGTGTATTCAGGGCCATGGCTATGGAATACCCTGCCTTTGGAGCTCCATGCATGTACCTCATTTTCTTTTTTTAAATCTAGATCTTTTTAATACTGCCTTTTGTTTTTCTTAACTTTGTTTATACATTGGATTGTTTGATTTTATGTGTATTGTTGGCCTTGGGTACCTTGAAAGGTGCTTTTAAATAAAATCGATTATTATTTTTATTATTCAGTCATCTTGGGGCTCCCTTGGAAGTTTGCTAGGGCTACTTGGTGGGCTGCAGCCCCTCCTATCTCCCCTGTTTGAAAACCACTTTATAACTTTAATTTAAGCCCTATTCTGACGTGATTTTTTTTTTACACCAGGAGGTTGGGTAAAGTGGTGGTAGAAGTAGGCTGGCACTCACTGGTACTTTGTAGTGATGGGCTGCTCGATACTGATGTGTTAACATCATGTCTAGCTTTTGAAGCACATATGTCCAAAGCACTGCTTCAAGGCTTGTTTCAAATGCGCCTGCCACATGGTCTTGAGGCACGCTAGCACCAAGACATCTCTGACATTGCCAGTGTCAGAAGCTGGTTTGGTCAGCCAGTCAGGTGAGGATCTTCCTTGACTCATATGTAATAGCAGTGGTCCTTTTCTGTCTGCGCGGTGTTCCGACATGAGTTTGAATCATGTGGTGCATGGAGCACTGTTTAGGCAAAAATCAAGTTATTTACAAAGCAGTTATGTAATACTTATTTAAAAGTTAACAAATACTTTTGAGAGACAGCATGAAAGATTCATGCAGGACATCTCTTTCCTTGTTATGGAGTAATGTCCACGTATAATCTCCATCAAACTGAGGAGCATAATCCAGCCTCTTCTTTGTTTCAATTCAGCTTCTATTCTTCCCCATCTCAAATATGTCTGAGCGGCTGAGAAACACTTCACATTGTAGGATTTTTGATGATTAATAATAAGATATCTACCCAGAGGCACACCATAATAATGGGAGACTTGAAAAAGAAATTTAAACTTGGTTAATTATCAGTTTTGCCTTTGGTATACTGGTAATAAATCAAATAATTCAACAAGGCTCCTATTTAATTTATCTTACCTTTCTCTGTTGTAGAAGGCAGGTTTCCAGCCTTTAGACATATATGAAGGTAACTGAGGAACACTCGTTTTAAGGAACAGAATAATAAAATTTATTAATAAACACAAGCATTATAGAAGTATGATAAAGGCATATATATATTTTGAAATAAAAGACTGGGTGCAACTATACTAGACAGACAATCCTATAACATATAGGCTGGCTGTTTACTGGTATTTAGAGTTCTGCTTTATCTTGTCCCAGATAAATAGTTTTACTATATCAAGTCTTCAAATTTATGTTTGATATTGTGTGGAGTGGTTGCTTTGTTGTTGATCTGGGATCACATATTAATCAGATTACTAGGACAGCATTTTTTCACTTAAGAAATATAGCAAAAGTTAGACCTCTTATAACATTGCAAGATGCTGAAAAATTAGTTCACGCTTTTGTTTTCAGTAGACTGGATTACTGTAACGCACTCCTCTCAGGACTACCCAAAAAAGAAATAAATCGATTGCAACTAGTGCAGAATGCAGCTGCTAGAATCCTAACTAGGAAAAGAAAATCCAAGCACATTTCTCCAGTTTTGATGTCACTACACTGGTTACCTGTGTCATTCAGAATTGACTTTAAAATACTGCTTATGGTTTACAAAGCCTTAAATAATCTCGCTCCATCTTATATATCGGAATGTCTGACATCTTATATTCTAAATCGTAACATTAGATCTTCAAATGAGTGTCTGCTTAGAATTTCAAGAGCTAAACTTAAAAGAAGTGGTGAGGCGGCCTTCTGCTGCTATGCACCTAAAATGTGGAATAGCCTGCCAATAGGATTTCGCCAGGCTGATACGGTGGAGCACTTTAAAAAACTGCTAAAAACACATTACTTTAACATGGCTTTCTCATAACTTAATTTTAATTTAATCCTGATGCTCAGCATATTCAGTTAATTATCATTACTATTCATGGTGGCTCCAAAATCTGTACTACCCCCTACTTTCTCTTCTGTTCTTTTTCTGGTTTTCTGTGGTGGCAACCTGCGCCACCACCACCTAATCAAAGCACCATGATGTCCCTACATTGATGGATTAAAGGCCAGAAGTCCATGTGATCCTCATCATCAAGTCCTTCCATGAAAATCCTGAATACAATGAGGACTGATCATTTATGTTAGGTAGAATGCCTAGAGGGGGCTGGGCGGTGTGATGGCTTGGAACCCCTGCAGATTTTATTTTTTCTCCAGCCGCCTGGAGTTTTTTTTGTTTTTTCTGTCCTCCCTGGCCATCAGACCTTACTTTTATTCTATGTTAATTAGTGTTCTCTTATTTTAATTCTTACTTTGTCTTTTTTCTCTTTCTTCATCATGTAAACCACTTTGAGCTACATTATTTGTATGAAAATGTGCTATATAAATAAATGGTGTTGTTGTTGGGTTCAAGAGTAAGATTCTTCATGCACTGGAGTGCACTCTTTCTTTTTGCTGCATGATCCTTCTCAGTGCTCTGCTGCTGTTTTCTCAGATTGCTTTCTGTGGTTAGGTCCTTTGCTGTGCCGTCTGCAACTTAGGAAAAAGCACTACTCTAGCACAAGAGTTTGGATGCTGACGTTCCCTTCTTGAGGTGATGGCTGCTTCTCAGTCTTGTTCTCAGTTCTCAGATTGGCTCACTGCTTAGCCTGGCAAACTGGACCTTAGCACTCAGGTTCACAAAGAGATGAATTTGTTGGATTCAGCTCTCAAAGGAAGATGGGCTTATAACTTTTTAGATTTCAGAGACCAAGATTCAGAAGGTCATTTTGCATATTAGAGATTGATTATCTGGGAGTGAGCTACCCAGAATTGTAAGGGGAAATAATTTGATCTGTGTTTTGTGTCTGCCACAATCTATGTAAACGCATTGTTAAAACAGAAATGTTTTTCGTGTTTTAGTAATAAATAACAAAATGTAGACATGAATCAAGGCAGGAACTGGGAGAACTTCTTGCCCGTCCTGAGGCAGTAGGGGGGATGGTATAGCAGGCTGCTTGCTGCTTGGGCTTATCAACACATTTAGAAGACAAAAGACGCTGACGGACAGGTACGAAGGGATTTAAGGTGAAAACGTTTTTTCGTTGGCTCTGATAATTCTAGTGTTAAATAATGATCACTAGATTTCATTTTTCCTGAGTGTCACATATACAATATTATTTTTTTCATGAATCAACAACACCTGCCATTTAAATCATGTAGTCACAGCATTTAAATCACGTGATCATAATCTGACGTTTTCGTTGGTAGGCAGTGCTTTCCTCATTGGTTAGTGGAGTTGCTAGGCTAATGTCTTGCAGTATGTGAACACTTTGTACATACTAGCCTCTTCCATCATGGTATGACCAGAATGAAGACCATTGGCGGCTGCTAGCTTTTGAAACAGGGGAAGCTCATATTAGGCCTTCATCATAAAATTCATTATGTTATTTGTACGTAAATTCTGCCCTCCGTTCCTTTTGCAGAAAATGGTCTGTGACCCTGTCGTACCAATTGGACGTCTTTTCCAGGGACTTAACCAGTTTCCTCTCAATGGCCAGGTGAGCAAGATTGCTCAAACGATCTTGGCCCATCGTGTTGCGGGTGTATGACTTGACCCGTTTTAAACAGGAGAAGCTCCTCTCTACACCTGCTGATGTAGCGCCAATTGTTGCCACTAACGACAACAGCTTGTATAGCTGAGGCATTGCACTATCCAACTCCATGTCTTTAAAAAACACCAAGAAATCATACAGCTTACCCCTGCTCCCCTGTAAGTCATGATCTGAATATAGTACTTGAAGTTCAGATCTCAGTCTCCCTGAGTCAAAGAAATGGCCATAACTTTTCAACACACTTTCAAATGCCTCCTCTGGAAACACTTGTCTCATTTCATCAAATTTCCCTGGATTGACTAATTCTAAGAAGCTCATGCTTTCCAAATTTGAAAAACGCTGAGAAATCTGCTCCATGAGATTGTCTAGGATGGCCATGTACAAATTTCTGTAGCGGTCCTGGGGATCCTGTAATTGTGACAGACAGCGCTTTCTAATAGGTTCATCTCGAGGGTCTGATGTGAGATTTGCTGCTTTTGCATAAACTGCTTGATAAGCCTCCTCTGACCTCTTCTCCTTGACAAAAGCAAGGAGAGACCCAATTCTTTTTTTGCAGTAAAGAACATCCATAGCCCTTTGCTGGACAATATCAAAGACAACATCTGTCTCAGAGAATATTTGTTCATATGTGTACAACATGAACACAAACTCAAAATCCTCCAGTTTCATTATGAAGCCTTTGGCAGCATCTAATGTGTCATCATCCATGCTCTCATCCTGGGTAATCTTGTCAAAAGTCTGCAGGAGGCCATCATAATTGTTTGCCACTGTGCTCACTATCCGTGATGTGAAATTCCATCGAGTAGGAGCATTTCTGGGCAATCTTGAACACCCTGCAGACTCAAGAAAAGACATCCTTTTTGTGGACTTTGAAAAAAATGTGGTGAACCCAGAGAGAGATGCAAAAAATATTCATGACTCAGGCAAGCATTTAGCACCCTGGGACAACACCAGGTTCAGTCTGTGTGCATAGCAATGCACAAACACTGCACTAGGGGCTATTACTTTAACTTTGGCCTGTAGGCCATTGAGAGATGAAGCAAAGACAGCAGCCCCATCGTAGGTTTGTGCCACAAGTTTTTCTCTAAAACTGTAGCCTTGCATGTTCTTGTTTAAAACTTCAAACACAGACTGAGCATCTCGACCCCCTGACACATCCAAAAATCCAATGAAGCACTCTTGAATTTTACCTGCACGGCATGGCAAGATATGTCAGTTGCTTCATCCACCTGCCATGCAAAAAAAGGAGCAGTCTGAATTTCACCTTTTATATGATCAGAAACAGTGGCTGCGAGAGCAGAGATCAAGTCATTTTGGATTGAGTGGGACATACCAGAAAACACAGCTGATGACTGAAATTGTGTGGCCAAGACAGAGTCATATTTAGCATATGTTTCTGTAAATTCCCTATAATTCCCCTTATTTGCTGATTCACTACTCTCATCATGCCCCCTGAATGCCAGCTCCTGACGGCCAAGCAAGGAAGTCACATCAATTAGACGGTTTAGGAAGGCCCTGTTTTTTTTTTACTGTTTCATTATGTTTTGCCACCTGAATGCGAAGACCTTCATTGATTGCATGTTCAACCCTGACCCTGCCCAGACAACTTAACCTTGCACATGAACTCACATGTTCTTTGCACTTTTCATGCCTTTTGTATGCCCTGTCAAAGTTACCCAGATCCCCAAAACCCACGTTTGACCAAACACATCCCATTCCCTGAGAAGGTTTTGTCAAGAGGCATGGCCAACAGTACATTTTCTTTGTCACAGCACTTCCAGTCAGCCAGTTCACCTTGTCATACCAGGAGAGCTGAAAAGACCTGTTATTTTTTCCTGATTTTTGCACCAGATCAATCTTGGGCGTTGGTCTGCCCTGCCGTTTAATTCTGAGTCTCTCCTCGTAAGGAAGACTACTAAATGGTTTTGCCAAAAGCAGGTCAACAATATTAGCACCGTCTGCGTCTGCCATTATGCACAGCTTGCTAGCTGGCTAGTTTCCCCTTCCACGAGCTACTTTAATTATATGAACGAACTAACTTTACAATGCTGAAACAAGGAGCAAAGTCAAGAACGCTATAATATGTTTTTTTTTTATTATTTAAAGAATGATTTGTACAAACAAAAATGGTTTATATCACCACCAAACAATACAGAGTGCAGCAGTTTGTCGTACGACTTCACCTGCAAATCCGCATGGGACTGAACTCGAATCTCTGTAGTGCTGATGTATACTTAAGAAATGCTGTCAATCAAAAAAGGGGTTCCGCCCTTTAAACAGCTCCTCCAATCATCATGCAGCAGCCCAGCGTCCTGGCCCGCCCACTGCTCCATTCACTCCCAGAGAAGCTGAGCTTCCCTGGAAGTGACGATTTTGGTGCATTTATCCAATTACCGTCCAGCTTTTCTGCAGTGAAAAAAGCTCCTCTGTGCTTGCCCATAGAGCTCCAGTGAAGGTGGGCTTCAGGAGGGTTTAATGCGGTGTGCTGTACGGAAATGTATGACAAGATAATCGCGTCAAACAATCTACAATAAATACCTGATTCTGAACGAGCTAGTCATGAAGTTGAACGCGTTCTAGCGCACTTTTATTAAAACCAATATAAATACGACAGTGCATATATGAGCATTTATTTTCTGACATAGTAGAAGAAGGGGAGCTTCCCTTGTAGTATTAGAGCAGTCGCCACTGATGAAGACATATTTGGCCCTAACCTCTACCTTAAAACATCAGGAAAGACCTGCAGCTGGATGCCTGCATCCATGTTAAATCTGCTTTCTTAACTGGCTTGGTGTGCCACTAAAGCCTGGCAGAATGGGCAATGCCCACTTTATCCTACAACATTAGAGTTTACAAAGCTGATGTGGCCAGCATGACGCTCCTCAATTAAGGTTGTAAGTATTTTCAGATTTTCAGTACAGTATTTTGTTATTTCTGAAAGATAATTTGAATAAAAGCGCGTGCTACAAAAATAATTAGAACTGTCTTTTAAACAGAACTAGTGCCATCAACAGCATCTTTTGCAATTTATGGGAGCCACTGGACTTCAGTGTTAATGAAATAAAAAAAAGTTGTAAAGATACTTTTCAGATTCAAACAGAAGTGGACATAAAGATCACTCCAGTACTGGCACTCTGGACTCAAACTTTCAAAAAGCATCTGACCTTGCCAGCAACTTCAGTCCCTTGTGAATGCGTCTTGTCAAAGGCTGGGAATGGATCAGCAAATAAGACGCCATCCGAATTGTAGCAAAGTAGAATAAATCATTTATGAAAATAGAATAAATGAAAGGCTGAGCTGTTGTACTTTCTGAATTCTTAACCCAACTTCCATTTACACAGTCTTAGTCACTGACACGATGAACATTTCCCCTGCCCCTTGCCAATCGTGTTACTCAAAGCAGGTACCTGCTGTCACTTGTCACTGATCATCAGCACTGAGTTTCATTCAAGGTTTTATAATCTTTTCTATTATACACATAAAACAAGGCACACATTTTCTCTACATATGTGTTCAATAATAATACAGTAATATGGCAATAATAAGAAAAAGCACGAGATGGGAATATTTATTAGAAGAGCATGAGGAGGTTTCTTGTCTCTAATTACTTGATCTTGTCTGACATCTTTCAGACTATCAGCCACACTGATATACATTATACTGTGACCAAATGCAATGGAAAATATAGACAATGTACACCTTCATAAATGTAATAAATCGGCTGTAAATTGAAACATTTCAGACAAATGATGTTTTGTTGAATATCAAGGAAATACACCACAACTACTATACATTTTATTATTGCTTATTTTTATCATCCATTTCATATATACATGTTTAATGAACATAGGCAATATATTTAAAATAATTCAGATTCAGTTAAAAGCTTGAGCTTTTATCTAGTACAGAACGCATTGTTAACAGCACACACTCTCTGTACTGAGACAATGTCACAAAAAACAGCATCATCCACACAAATTCAAAGAATCCTCTTTTTTTGATTTTATGTCTAATTGTCAGCATTATAGACATTATGTAATTCTAAGAAAATGACAAGTTTATCACAGTCACTTCAATAAAAGTTTATTTTAAAATGTTTGCATATACAGCATTTGACACAGAATCTCAATGAAGCAGAACTCGTGAGTAGTGATAAACAATACATGATGCTGAATAATTATAATGCATAATAACAGGAAAAATAAAAAAATTATGACTTCCTAAAATGGACACTGTTAAGGTAGGCATTTTAGTATATAATTTAAGTGGCATGTGTGTGCATTTCCATATCGAGTTAAGAACTAAGTAAGCCCTATGTTATACTAAACAGTAACTCAAACAGTCTTCTTCTTCTTTCAGATGTTCCCGTTAGGGTTCACCACATCTATTTCTATAACTTACTGTCCTCTGCATCTTGCTCTGTTACTCTCACCACCTTCATATCCTCTCTCAGCACATCCAGTACTTAACAATAAATAGTCCAATAACTCAATACAAGTAAATGAAGCACCTGTCTACTGCTGCTAACAAAAAAAGAACACACTGTCATGCTGGATGTTTGGAAGGCACTAATTGGCTGAAACTATTTATAGAGATTTGTCCAAAAAGGGATGTGCTGTATAGCGCTCAGAACTGAAAACACAGATTCAACTATGCTGAACAGTAGCTTATTTTATGTTTTTCTATAATATACATTCAGTATGACACCAGTGCCTCCAGACACTTGAATATGAAGCTTAATACATTTTACAATAAAACTAGTAATATTATAATAATATATTTGACACTATGTATTAGATAAAGAAGTTACATCACAAACACAAGAACAATTATAATTCATTAATAACTACCTGAATTGTTGTTTCAGTGTGTCACTGAGCTATAGTATATCAACTGAGTGTGTAAAGTCAATACAAATTACAATATATCGCTAAAAGGTTTGGTAGACTCACAACAATTTACAGCACAATGGCTTTGAATGTGTTGATGCGTCACAAATCTTTCTTTAAATTGTGCATATCAGCTTGGTGCTTCAAACTGCACTTTATTTCTACTGCATATGTCAGGCATGACCAATAGGGGACGTTGCAGCACCCCAAATCCCAAACACAACCACACTACACAGGTCCAGGCTTCAAATAAAACAGGGTTATTAACAAGAGTACCTTACAATAAGGTTCTTATAAGTTGGTTCTTTACCACTATTTTCTTCCCCTCTCTCTCGATGGAAGCATTTCCTGGTCAAGTGGAAGTCCCCAAAATTAGGGATCACAGACTCTCACAGCACCCTCTGGTGGCACCTTTAGAACCAAACAAGGCTGCCCCATGGGACCACAATTCCCAGCATGCCTTGTGGGTGTCCATACAGGTAGTGCCACCCAGTGGTGCTGCAATCTAATGTATATGGGGTGTTTGTAGCCATGACCAGTTGTCTCCCCTGGTTCTTCTATCATATTGGCATTCTGGCCAGGTATTGTTCCTCGATCTGACCCTACCAGAATGCCAATATGTCTAGCTCCAAACGTACATCTTTTTACATTTTCCTGGCTAGGATAGGGAACACCCTGTTTTTCCTCCTAAGCTACTTATGGGCCAGCCTCCAGTCCAGCTACTGAACCTTGCCCGATTCCAGCTTATGATGCCCAACCAGGGGTGTCGTCCTTTACAGTACCCCTCGCGACCAGTCTTGCAACGGGTATAGTCCTTCTGTAACATCGCTCTGGGTCACAATATCCAGAACAATTAGAGGAAACATTGTCAGAGACTGTATAACCCAGCCTACATTCATTACAACCCAGAGCCACTTCTTGCATCTTACAAAGGCAACTGTAAGAGCCATTCATAGAAAGTTAAAGCTTTGAGTTAAACTCATATTAGTGTTTGCTTAATTTGAATAGAATATAATTTTCTTTCATAGTCATAGACAATGGTATAGTTCTTTCCCCCTATAAGTTAGTAAGAGATAGAACTTTCTTGCTATCCATATTACTAACCGAGAATGGTAAACCGGATATGGACGCAGGGACCTGCCCGTGGACGCAGGAGACATAGCGCGCAGGCGCCACACAAAGCCCCCCTCCCCAGAGTGAAACGGGAGAGATTACGAACCATCTGACATGCCGCAAGCAGGATAAAGCGAGATCAGAAATAAAAGAGTAGGAAACAAAGTAAAACGTCATAAAGAGGTTAAAGAACGGGGCCAAACACATGGAGAGCAGGTTACAGATGATGAAAACTGGAATGCAACAGCTTCAAAAAAACCTAGGCACGAAACACATGCAAGGCAGACCCGGAAGGTGCAGGCGCCTACATCGCGCGTCAGAAGGCGCGGGAAAGTACGAAAGGCAAAGGCACCTACACAGCATGGTAAAACCCGACATAATACGGAAGGCGCAGGCGTTGCCGCCATATTGTGAGTGGCACTACTGCATAGTGAAGGCGCAGGCGTCACCGCCATATTGTGCGTGGCACTACTGCGGAGTGAAGTTAGGAATAATGTGCTGCTTGGGATCGTACAAAACACCAAATGCGACCCACCGTCTGAAACTGCGGAGGCAAAGCAGGCACAGGTTCAAACCGAACGAGCTCAACTGACGGATATACGCCTACAACACGCGTCTCAAATCGCAGAAGCAGGGCAAGCACGGATTCAAAACAACGCAAGCTCCTACAACGCGCCTCTGAAACTACGGCTGCCCAGCGGGCACGGGTTCAAAACGGCGGGGGTAGGCGAGCGAAGCGAGCAGGGGGCAAAGCCCCCTTGTAACCAAGATACAGTGTGTTAATTGTATCAGTTGTTGTTTAGAACAGGTGCCAGTAATCATGGGCTTAAAAGACACATTTTCAGTTTAGAAATGGGATAGGCATACATTTTTCTGACCGTTTTGAATTGGTTCAGAAACGTTTTGAAATGGTTCAGAAACGTTTTGAAATGGTTCAGAAATGTTTAGAAATGGTTCAGAAACGTTTTGAAGTGATTTGTAATGATTTGAAATGTAACAAGTTTTAAGCTTCGAACAGAACTTTTATTAACAAGAATTTTTCTCTTTTTTTTTGGCTATTTTAATTTTCTCTTTTTTGTGTGAACTGTTACTTTGAATTTTAAATAAAAGTTTTAAAAACAAAGATATTTTGTCTGTTGAATCATTTCAGCACGTCAGGCTTTTGTTGAATCCCATTTTTATGCTAGAGCTGCTGATCTTTGGTAATTTTGGAAAAAACGCAGCTACTTTTTCGTCAGAAAACTTACCATCTGAAGGCGTTGAACTTGAACTGGAAACTACCATCTGAGGACTGAGGATGCTTGTGCTCCAGAACTCGTTAACAAAAGAAAAAGAACTGAGCTATTCCGAGGTACTTGTGCTCTTATCTTCTATCTCTGCATGATCGTAAATGAAAGCAAGGACGCCGTACCTGAACTTGAGAAGATATAAGAGACATTGATATTATATAAGGCATTGTGGATGATCGTTTGTGAGTCATGGAAGCCTTGCTGTAAGGAAGTCATCTGTTGTCATTTGAGTGTTCAATTGTGACGTACTTGCTGTCAGGAAATGCACTGTCAGTTACTCGAGCTGCTGTCATGGCATTGTTTAAGCATAGCTCAAGGGAAGTTGAGAGTGATCTGAGTATGGACTCAAGGCCAGAGAATGTGCTTGTGGATCTTAAAGACTGCTTAAGGAAAAGGCAAAATCTACTTTCTAAGCTTAAGACTGAAATTGAAAGCCTTAAAGACACTCCCAAAAACCATATTGAAGTAGTACAGAAGCATGAAACCTTTTGTGAGATGCACGATCAGGCTGAAGAGCTGAATGAAATAGTAATATCTGTGCTAAATAAAGAAAGCTTAATTAAAAAAACAGAAAACAACATTCGCAGAAAGCTCTAAGAAATGGAATGAATTTATTAGCGCTACAGCGACATGGCTGAAACAAATAGCTTTTTAACACGCTCATCTGACGAACAGCTAATTAATCAATTTGGAGAGATGCAATTGCAAGAACGGGATCGCACAAAGTCAGGAGTACGGCAAGCTTCTCTTCAGTTAAAACGTGCCCTCGATAAGAAATGCGGCTTGTCATCACATCAAAGTGCTGCAACATCATCACCTTCTTCGGCAGTGTTGGTTAAACAATCAACACTCGATAGAATCCTGCAAAGGTTGGATGAACTCGAGTCTGAAAGGCAGGTATGATCAGTAACTACCACATGGGCCCGTTCGCAGACTTACAGACACGATCTTGTTGATGTGTTAGCTCAGAATCAAGCCGAATGTCAGAAAGCAATCACTGTAAAAAAATATTTGTTGGTGTAAATTACAAAAATGATGTCAAGTGGTAACAATCAGATTATGAAACACAGAAAGAGATGTTACTATCCTTGTGCAAGCACGTACAATAGGTTCAGTTACGCTTGTCGGTGAATGGAGAATGGTAGACTTGGAGAAGTTTGTAGAATATTGGGACGCATCATCAGTAGTGTTCCTCTGGCTCATGGGGTGTTTCAGCCTTTCACACTATACACCCTCACCAGAGGCGGCCAGCTATAGGGTGATCAGCCCAAAGCTTGCATCCCATGCCCAATTTGTCATGAGAGTCACTTTGGTGTCAAATGACTGACATCTCATGGCAGCCTAAGCTTGTTACTTGGGGGCCCAGCAGGGGGCATTCCTCTTCATCCAAAGCCACTGGCTACTTCTCTCCATTGCCTCTGATGCAGCTTTGATGGCTGAACGCTGGCTCTGGCCTCTAATTCGCAGGTCTCTCAGCAGTTTGATAGTAGATGTTGCCACAAACCCTCTGCATCCAACTTCCACTGGGTGAACTTCCATGGTCCAGCCACAATGTTGCGCTTCAGTAGCTAACTAGGCATAGTGTAGATATTTCCGCTCGTATGCCTCATCCACGGAATCCTCCCAGGGTACGGTGAGCTCGATAATGTAACCCTTCCTTAAGGAAGGGAACCAGAGCACCATGTCAGGTCTCAAGGTAGTAGTGGCAATCTCCAGTGGAAACACCAACTGTTTGCCAATATCTACCAGCAGTTTCCAGTCGCATGCTAAGCACAGCTGGCCTCTCTCCGATGGTGTGGAGTTGCTTCTGGTAACTGTAGCACATCCTTGGACAAAGGCAGTCGTCTATGGATGATTAGATATTGGTGGTGAAAGGGCATTAATGAGAGATCGTTTTTCCTCCATTGTGGATGCAAGGCTCTTTAGGACCTGGTTGTGGCACCAAGTGTATCGCCCTTGGGTGAGACTGATCTTACACCCTGTGAGTATATGCCGGAGGGAGGCTGGCCTGGAGCAAAGGGCACACCCTGGATCTTCACCAATCCACTGATAGAGATTGGTTGGTGTTGGCAGGACATCATAAGTGGCTCTGATGGTAAAGCTCAGACTCCTCGCCTCCATGGCCCACACATCGTTCCAGCTAAGCTTCCTCCTTTCCACACTGTCCCACCGTGTCCACTGCCCCTGTTTGCCAAGGAAGACTGCCTTGGCCCACCTTGCAGCCTCCTTCTGACGACGTATTTCCTCCACCACCATCCTCCTCTGTGCTTGAGCAGTGGCTTTATTCCAGGCTGGTTGGCTAGTTGTAAGGCCAAGGCCTCCTCTTCCATGCTGAACATTCCCCACGATGTCAGCATATCTGAGAGCTGATATTGCCTCCTTCACCGCTGTTGCTGGTCTCCATTTTCGCCTAGTATCCAAGGTTGGTGCGTTGCTCCTCAATACTTTGCCCTAAGAATCATTCAATGTCATCTGCATTCGTGTTTTAGTGCACTTGTACTCCTCTGTGAGGCTGGTGAGGGGCAGCTTGAGGACACCGTCTCCGTAGAGGCCTATGGTGGTGAGGCTCCGCAGAACTCCAAGCCACTTTTTAATGTTGGCTGTGACTCCTCTTTCCAGCTTCTCTACTATTGAGATGGGGACCTCATAAACTGAAAGGGGCCACAATGCCCAGGGTAGGAGACCAAACTGGAAGCACCAGGTCTTTAATTTCCCAGTTAGCTGGGTGTTGTGAATGCACCGTAGGCCAGCATTAATGTCCTTGCGCAGTTGTTTCACCTGGTCTCTGTCTTTCAGGCTTGCATCATAGCACCTTCCAAGGCTCTTTACAGGCTGTTCCGATACTGTGGGGATTGGTTCATCTCTGATGAAGAACCTCTGGTCAGCAAGCACTCCCTTCACCACTGAGATGCTGCACGACTTAGATGGCTTTACCTTCATCTGGGCCCAACAGATATTCTCCTCCAGTTTTCTGAGCAATCTCCTGGCACATGGGACAGTGGTAGTTAAGGTGGTAATGTCATCCATGTAGGCTCTGAGGGGAGAGAGGCGTAGACAAGAGCTAACTCGTTGCCCCCCTATGACCCATTTTGAGAATCGAATGATGATTTCCATTGCCATGGTAAACGCCAAGGGAGAGACTGTGCATCCAACCATGATGCCTACCTCCAAGCACTGCCATGAAGTTGTAAATTCCAGAGTTGAAAAGCAGAACTGCAAGTCCTGAAAATAGGCTTTAACCAAAGTTGTGATGGTGTCTAGGATGTTGAAGAAGCTGAACGCAGACCAAAGGAGCTTGTGGGGGCACAGAGCCAAAGGCAATAGAGAGGTCCAAAAAGATTACATGTAGGTCCCTTTTCTCCAGCTTTGCCATTTGGATCTGGTGCCAGATCATGCTAGCATGTTCTAGACACCCAGAGAAGCCCGATATCCCCATCTTCTGTACAAATGTGTCAATGTATTCATTTCTGCGCAGATACTCGGCCATCCTCTGTGCAATGACACTGAAGAAGACTTTACCCTCCACATTAAGCAGGGAGATTGGACGGAACTGGTTGATGTTCATTGCATCTTTTTCCTTTGGGATCAAGACTCCACCTGTCCTATGCCACACTTTGGGTATAGTTCTCTTCTGCCATACTGTTCTCATGATCCTCCAAAGAAACCTACAAACATCTGGTGCATTCTTGTACACTTTGTATGGGACTCCATTTGGTCCAAGAGCTGATGCTGTTCTCACCCGATGGACTGTCTTCTGCACCTCTTCCATGTTGGAGGGCCAATCTCGAATTTATGTACTGGGGGTCGATTGGTGGAATGTCTGAGGGGATGGCCAGGTGTTCTTAGCACCTTGGATCAGAGTGTGTTGTTCTCAAGTGCTCCTCCAGGTCGTTCTTTGTTTTTAGAACTCCACGTTTTTCCTTGGTGAAGAGAGTCTTTAGGAATTTGAAGGGATCTTTGTAGAACTGACTTCTTGTTTGTTCTTTCTTCCTTCTTCTTTTCCATAGATTCTCTGCTCTACAGAGGGTTGCCAGACGGATTTTAATGTCAGCTTGGAGAGTGCTTATGCCCTCCTTTTCCACTCCAGTGGCCTTCTTCCAAAGTTTCTTAAGTCATCTCCTTTCTTGAACGAGACACTTAATTTCCTGTTGCCTCCTGGAAACTGGTGGGGTTGGGGTCTGCTTAGCGCCTTTTGGTTCTTGTATTCCGAAGTGTTCTGCCCCGTACTGATAAATAATGTCTCCCATTCTCTCCAACTTCTTATCCACTGTGCCTCGAAGTTGCTCAAGGGTCAAGGTCAGGTCAGAATTCACTGTCTTCCACAGCTTTTTCTCCCCAGCACCTGGCCACTTCACACGCAGCCTGTGCCCTTGAAGTTTCTGCTCGACTGCATGTCTGGGAGTTTGGGTGGAATCCACCGCTGATGTTTGTTCCACCGTTAATTCTGTGCTTGAGTTTACATCCTCCAAGACAGCGGTGTTGATGCACTGCAAGCTATGGTTTGCGTCCAGCTTCACTTGGCTGATTTGACCCTTTTTGCAGAAAGTGATCAATGTGAGGCCCCTGTCTCTCTTCCCTCAAACACTTTTTCTTTCCCTGGTGAATCCTCAACCCCTGGTGAGATGTTATTTTCCTCCATCCACAGGTACAGTACATATCTGCAGTTTGTGGTCTGCTGTTGTGGCTGTAGGTGTGCAGATTACTGTAGTGTTTGCTTGTACTGTGCTATCTTTGCTCATAGTCGTTTCCAGTCCAGTCGTTACCATATTGTCAGCCGATGAGTCTTCTTCCGCCCCCGCTCTCGCAGACTCTGGGGGTATTCTCCTTCTTTGACTTTTCATAGCTTTGGTGGGTGTCTCCAACGTGCTGAAAAGCATGGAAGACTACAACATGGCAGCTAACCCAAGACTGTCCCAATGGGGTCTGTTCCCTCCTGCCAGCTGTCTCTCCATGCCATCACAAGGACTTTCCCCTCTCGTCAGCTGATCTTTCTCAGCAGTCACTGGACGGGTCCAGATGGTCAGATTACGAAACACAGAATGAGATGTTACTATCCTTGAGCAAGCACGTACAATAGGTTCAGTTACGCTTGTCGGTGAATGGTGAATGGTAGACTTGGAGAAGTTTGTAGAATATTGGGATGCATCATCAGTAGTGAATTGAATCAATTTTTCTCAACACATATTATTATTTAATGTTAAACCATTTTTTCATGTTGGTTCAATTTGTATCAATGCTCAAACAAAGAAAGAATTTAATTTGAGGAAACTTAATTTCTTCCACTCAAGAAGTGGTACAGTAAACCCTCGTTTATCATGGTTAATCCGTTCCAGACTCTACGGCGATGAATGAATTTCCGCGAAGTAGGATTCTTTATTTATAAATTGAATATTTTTGCAGTTAGAGCATAGAAAACCTGTTTATGGCCTTCTAAATACGTTTTTTAACATTATTAGAGCCCTCTAGACATGACATAACACCCTTTAGTCAAAAGTTTAAACTGTGCTCCATGACAAGACAGAGATAACAGTTCCGTCTCACAATTAAAAGAATGCAAACATATTTTCCTCTTCAAAGGAGTGCGCGTCAGGAGCAGAGAATGTCAGAGAGAGAGAGAGAGACACAGAGACACAGAGAGAGAGAAACACAAACAATCAAAAATCAATAGGGCTGTTCGAGCTTTTAAGTATGCGAAGCACCTCGTGGGAAGCATATCGTATATCATTGAGGAGTTTTATTTAATACGTAATACGTGCTCTGGTTGGGTAGCTTCTCTGCCATCTGCCAATAGCGTCCCTTGTATGAAATCAACTGGGCAAACCAACTGAGGAAGCATGTACCATAAATTAAAAGACCCATTGTCCGCAGAAATCCGCAAACCAGCAAAAAATCCGTGATATATATTTAGATATGCTTCCATTTAAAATCTGCGATGGAGTGAAGCCGCGAAAGTCGAAGCGCGATATAACGAGGGATCACTGTATTTCCTTTGAATAAAAAAGGAATTTTTAATTTTATATTAACTAAATATGTTTTTATGTTAACTTATAGTTTAAGTTTCATTCAGCATTTTTTTAATTGAGCATATTTAATTAGAATGCCTCCAAGACTAACCAGCAATTGAATTAGCTTCTTCCTAATTAGTACAAACATAAATGAAGTACAGTAGACATAATAGCAAAACTCTTTTAGATTTATTACTGAATATTTGCAACACAAAAATCATAATTTTTTTTGTCATTCCTTGAACATGTTCTGAATATTTACAGAAAAAACATTTCACAAGAAATACATATATATACTGTACATATTAAATACACAATATATTTTATATATTACATAGTATACTGCATATATATAAGCTTTTCACAAAAAATGTTTATAAATTATACATAAAATATCTATTTGAAATAATTATATATACATGTAGTAAATACACCTTATATTTTGTACATTACATAACATTATATAGTACAGTATACATAAAATGTGTGTGTGTGTGTGTATATATATATATATATATATATATATTCACGGCATTCGTAGTCTGTGTCACAATCTGATTGTATGGGTGGTTACCTACCAGGTAACGCTTGTGGTTGGCCAGCAATCTGCTAACATCCGCCACGGTGCCCTCAGTTTGTGAGGAGCAGATCATAGAATGGTTGAAATAGTTTACTGTCAAATAAATGCAAAGAGTAGGGGCATCGCCTCTGGCGCTGACGTCCGAGGTTCGATTCCCAAGAGGGAGTGCAGTGGAGTGTGTACGCCTGATGAGCCCAGAATGAGGGCGAAACACGTGTCGCGTACTCTTTGCATTTATTTGACAGTAAACTATTTCAACCATTCTATGATCTGCTCCTCACAAACTGAGGGCACCGTGGCAGATGTTAGCAGATTGCTGGCCAACCACAAGCGTTACCTGGTAGGTAACCACCCATACAATCAGATTGTGACACAGACTTCGAATGCCGTGAATGTAATTACCCCGACCTACATGCTGTCAAATAAACGAACCACACGCCGTGGCGCAACGTTAGGGGCATCGCCTCTGGCGCTGACGTCCGAGGTTCGATTCCCGAGAGGGAGTGCAGTGGAGTGTGTACGCCTGATGAGCCCAGAATGAGGGCGAAACACGTGTCGCGTACTCTTTGCATTTATTTGACAGTAAACTATTTCAACCATATATATATATATATATATTGTAAACTGGAGGGCTGATCACACCCTCAGAGGACACAGACGCCCCTGGGAAAACCCCTGAAACAGCTGACAGTCTACCTTCACATTGCTCCTTACCCTTCTTACTTGCGCTATAATGCGTGATAAACCTCTCGTGCGGTACACCACTTACTTAAAAGCCTTCTACAGCGCCTGTCAGTTTTGGCATTGATTGTTTGCTTCTCTCTCTCTCTCTCTGACACTCTCTGCTCCTGCCGGAACTGTCATCTCTGACTTGTCATGGAGCACGTTTAAACTTTTGAAAAGAGACAAATGTTTGTTTGCAGTGCTTTGAATAAAGTTCCTGTTTTTTCTACAACCTCCTGTGTCTCTGTGCAAATCTATGACCTAAGCGTGACAAGTGGTACCAGGAGCGGTTGCACAGATGGATGCCGAGGAGTTATTTCAAATCGCTCAGAATTTTCCACTTCCTTACGATCCAGAGGATGACCCGTGCCCCATTCCTGATCTGAATAACCGTCGACAGTATATCCCTGATCTGAATGTCCCGGTTCATAACCGTTGACAGTACATCCCTTTGCCTCCGCTTCCTGAAAATTCTAAGAATGTGCTGACGAAGATGGGTCCATCCGATGACCCAGAGATGTTCCTTTTAGCCTTTGAGCAAGTGGCGACTTTATTGGGATGGGATAAACGACACTGGGCCGTTATCACCACACTTTTGTTGTCTACTTTCCTTACAGAATGTGCCTCGCGATAAGCTCGGCGATTATGATTTCCTGAAACAACAAATTGTTTTACGTAAGACTGTGACTTTTTTGGCTAAAGGTTTTGCACTTAACGACTGGAACCTAAACATGGATGGTCCCATCCGTGCTCAAATTCAAGATTTGATTCATAAAGTGCATTGCTGGTTTGAGGGAGTCGTGATGGAGCGAATTGTGGAGAAAGTTGTCATGAATATATTACTGGCCGGGATACCTGCAGTTCTTCGAGATTTCTGCGTCATGATGTGGAATCATTATCGATTATGTCCAGTTGATTGGAAGATTCTCAGACCGTTTAGAGAAAGAGCGGTGGATTTTGTGCTGTTTCACAACCTAAGAAGGAGTGTCCAGGACATTCTCGTCGCTTTGATTGATGGCTAGAGCAAAGACAAGCTGCAGGACCTGACAATCGAACGGGGTCAGGAAGGCCCCAGGGGAATCCGGTTGTTGATGAGGTGCCCATATCTGGGGAGACAGGAGCAGGCCGTAGACGTCGCAGGGGATATTTCGGCAGTGGAGCTGACCAAAGATGTTTCCGGTGTGATCAACCCGGTCACTTGGCGAGAGAATGTCGCTTCTCTCTAGCTCAATCAATGGAAATTGGATTGGCCGAGGTTTGTTGCTCAAATATTCCCTATTCTCTGGATAAAAAAAGAAGATGGCTTGTTAATCTCGGTGAAGTTGGGGAACCGAGAGATCTCAGCATTATTGGACTCGGGCAGTGACCTTTGTGTTGTCAGACGGGACTGTCTTGATGACAGATGCCTTAGTGACACTGAGACTGTAAAGATACGTTGTGTACATGGTGATGTTAAAGACTATCAGACATTGCTTCTTCCTTTGACTTATAAGGGTTGCCACTTTAAAGTTTGGTCTGCCGTTTCGGACTCCTGCCCCTGGCCATTACTCATAGTAAGGAGGAATGCTCTTTTTCCTAAACTAATTAATAAATGTTGGGCACAGCTTGTCGAGTCGCCTATTAAGCTCAGTGGGGGGGAAGAAGATGAAGGTGAAGAACTGGTGGCGGTCGGGGAAAATCTAGAGCCCCAGTTAGATATTGAACCCGATCTCTCTAGTGAGACTGAGGGCACCCCTCCCAATTTCCCAGAGTGGAAGGCAGGCCCATCTACATCTTCTCAGATTGCAAATGCCTCCGATCACAAACCGAGTACTAGCGAACAGTCAGATTTTGTGCGCTTGCAGCATACTGATAGCTCATTAGAATATGCATTTAAACAGGCTCGCTCTGCCAATGACTCTTATTACCAAGAGCGTGATTCTGGGGACTTGAAAACCCTGCACTTTCTAGAAAAGGACGGTTGCCTTTTCAGAGTGATTTCAGATCATTTAATGGGGGAATTTATTGAACAACAACTTGTATCTGGAGTACATAGGAAAACTCTTTTGCATCTAGCCCATTCTCACATCTTGGGAGGGCACCTAGGTGCTGATAAGACCAGAGAGCAGTTATCAAAACGATTTTATTGGCTGAATATGGGAAAAGATGTTGAACGGTTCTGTACTTCAGTCAGTCCTGACTGCCAGATTGTCTCTCCTTATAAACCTCCTCGGGCTCCCCTTTGTCCTATGCCTATTTTAGAAGTTCCCTTTCAGCGGGTGGGATTAGATATTGTAGGCCCTTTACCTAAGGCTAAAAATGGGTACCAATATTTGCTGGTGTTGGTTGACTATGCAACACGATATCCAGAGGTGATTGCCTTGAAAAAGGCCAACCTCTCCGCTATAGCCAAAGCCTTGTGTGATATTTTTACTCGTATTGGCATCCCTAGAGAGATTTTAACTGATCAGGGCACACCTTTTACTTCTCCCGTGATGAAACAATTGTGTGACAGCTTTGCTATTAAGAAACTGAATACCACTGTTTACCATCCTCAGACGAATGGTTTGACTGAGCGATTTAACAAAATGTTAAAACAGATGATCAGGCGAGTCACTCATAATGATCCCACAACCTGGGACTCTGTCCTTCCTTTTGTTATGTACACAGTGCGAGAATTGCCACAGGAGTCCACTGGCTTGAGTCCGTTCGAGTTGTTATTCGGCAGGTGGCCGCGAGGCATCCTGGATGTTGTACAAGAGGAATGGATAGGAAACGAGACAACAGCTCAAGGACCAAGCTTTGCAGATCGGGTAATTTCGTTGCAAGATAGAATTTCTATGCTTTCTTCTATTGCTGTGGAGCATCAACAACGCGAGCAGGAAACACAGAAGCTTCTCTACGATAGGCGCAGTAATCTTTGCGAATTCAAACCTGGTGATCGTGTTTTGGTACTGGTTCCGTCTGACCCGCACAAATTCTTAGCTAAATGGCAGGGCCCCGCTATTATCGAGGAGCGTATGGGTCCGGTAAGTTACAAGGTTAGAATACCAGGCCGGCGCAAACCATTCCAGATTTTACACATTAATCTCTTGAAGGAATGGCACGACCAACAAGGGGTTTACACTTCCTTGGCTGCTGTTTCTCAGACCAATGTTGCCATTGGTAACAATTTGATTGACTCACAGAAGACAGAACTGTTATCTTTGATCGAACGGAACACTGATGTCTTTTCAGACTTGCCAGGCAAGATTAACCTTGCAGAACATAAAATCACTACTGAACCCGATGTTCGCGTACAGATGTGGCCGTATCAGATTCCGGAAGCGCGACGAAATATTGTGCGCGAAGAAGTCAAGAAGATGCTGGCATTAGGTGTAATAAGTGAAAGTAAAAGTGACTGGTGCAGCCCGGTCATATTAGTCCCAAAGCAAGACGGTTCGGTTCGCTTCTATATCGATTTCAGGCGCTTGAATAAGGTCTCTAAATTTGATGCTTATCCGATGCCCCGTGTTGACGAGCTGTTGGAAAAACTGGGTCAGGCGAGCTATACCTCCACGCTAGATCTCATGAAAGGTTATTGGCAGGTGCATCTAGAGGCTGGCAGTTGTGAGAAAACAGCATTCGCGACTCCTGACGGACTTTATGAATTTACGAGACTCCCGTTTGGCCTTCATGGGGCACCTCTAACTTTCCAGCGTATGATGGATCAGATCCTGCGTCCTCATTCTGAATATTCCGGGGCGTACCTTGATGATGTCGTGATTTTCAGCAATGATTGGCAAACGCATTTAGAGCGTCTTCAAGCTGTTCTTGAAAGCTTGAGACAGGCTGGCCTTACTGCTAACCCAAAGAAATATAAACTGGGTATGTCTGAGACTCATTACTTAGGTTATTCTATGGGCAGGGGTTTACTTCGGCCACAGTTAAGGAAAGTAGAAGAGATGCTTGCTTACCCGCGATCAAAAACACAGAAACAGATACGCGCTTTCTGGGGCTTGCTGGTTACTACAGAAGGTTCATCCCTAACTTTGCACATAGGGCTGCCCCTCTTTCAGAACTTACTAGTGGCAGGAGAAACCGCCCTATTTTATGGACAGAAATTTGTGAACGTTCCTTCTGTGATTTGAAAACAGCCTTTTCTACTTATCCAGTTCTGCGGAATCCCGATTTCTCAAAGGATTTTGTCTTACAAACGGACGCAAGTGAGTTTGTTGTAGGCACAGTCCTGTCACAGATTTTTGATGGAGAAGAGCACCCTATCACATATTTGAGTAGGAAATTACTTCCTGGGGAATGCAATTATTCGACAATTGAGAAGGAATGCTTGGCGATTAGATGGGCTGTCGAAGCACTTCGTTATTACTTATGGGGTCGAAAATTCACCTTGGTAACTGATCATGCTGCACTTCAGTGGTTATACAGTCAGAAAGATACAAACTCTCGTCTCATGAGACGGTTTCTGGGCTTACAACCTTACAGTTTTACGGTAAAGCATTGACCAGGCTCTGAACACGTCAACGCATACGTTTTATCACGGCTGTATGAACCTGGTACAGAGAGTGGCTTGATTCACAAGAATGTGAATAAAGCTGAGGAAGGGGGTGTAACCTGGAGGGCTGATCGCACCCTCAGAGGACACAGATGCCCCTGGGAAAACCCCTGAAACAGCTGACAGTCTACCTTCACATTGCTCCTTACTCTTCTTACTTGCGCTATAACGCGCGATAAACCTCTTGCGCGGAACTCCGCCTACTTAAAAGCCTTGTACAGCACCTGTCAGTTTTGGAATTTATTGTTTGCTTCTCTCTGTCTCTCTCTTGGACATTCTCTGCTCCTAGCGGAACTGTCATCTCTGACTTGTCATGGAGCACATTTCAACTTTTGAAAAGAGACAAATGTTTGTTTGCAGTGCTTTGAATAAAGTTCCTGTTTTTCTACAACCTCCTGTGTCTCTGTGCAAATCTGTGACCCAAGCATGACAATATATAATACTTAATATAAATAGTATATTGTATTATTGTATTATATAAAAAAAAGTTCTTAACCTAAACCAGACTAAGTAGCTGATTAACAACAATTAAATACATAATTTCACATTTTAAACTTGTTGATCAATATATACAAGACACTTGTGCCTCTTTAACCTCTATGAAGATGGAAATGCAAAAAGGAAGGGATTAACAGCAACAACAACTTCCCTGGTAAACAAACACTAAATAATGTCCTGGAAAAAAAAACATGAAGTATACATCAAATTCAAAAAGCAAGAAATAATATTATCTAAACAACAAACTGTTTTTGGTGTAGTCTTAAAACTTAAACATAAATATATTCATCATCAATTAATCTGTGCTGAGACGCTTGTTCCTTAGATTCTGCACTCTGGGAGATTTTTTATTTCCCTCCAGTTCCATAAAACCTTTTGGAAAACTTCAAAAGTGGATTTTAATTCCTTAGGGTATCTAATATTTATTGTATACATTAGAGCAAACAACATTGCACAAGCTGCTGGAACAGACTGTAGTCCATTTAGCACCTCTACACCTTCAATAACAATGCCAACTTCTTTAGGTATGTGAAAGTGTCCTTCACCCTCTTTACGGACGACACATATGGCCTTCATTTGTTTTTCAGCATCATCTCCTACTGTATTCTACAAGAAAAAGATAAAGATGCACAAATACTCATCCATTACAGTGAACTTTGACATAGATAAATAAACCCTAGAAATCATTAAAGCATTGAATATGAATATCTTAGTGTCTTATAATAAGTATGTTCAAAATACCAAACAATAAAGCAGTATATCTTGCATAAGTGAATATACAGAATATTACATCAGAATTGTGACTGAACATACTGTGAAATTTAGTAGAGGAAAAAACACAAATCTATGTTAATAAACAAATAAATAGCATAAATAAATAAGGGTAAATTGCAGACTAAGCCTCACCAAATATTCTTTGTCATCCTCACCAAGGTAAATAATAAGGGACTACAGCACGCACTGTCTTCTGATGTTAACGTCATTTTTCTGGATGCAAAAGAACACATTTATTAATATTCACTGACCCAGAAATTTATAACAAAAAAAAAAAAAAAAAAACAATTCATTTGGGCCAAAAAAAAAATAAAAAGTCTAAATTTTTGCCAAAGAATTCAAGATCGCTGCCTCAATGCAATTCACAAATGTAATGTACCTGATCTATGGCTTGAACGAAACTGGCAATCATATAGCAGGCAGCTCCTCCTTTGTGTCTGATGATGCTCTTCAGTTTATTGATATATTTGTCCAGCTGTGGAAGAAATTTGGACTGGAGAAGGATTGTAGCAATCCATGGGAACTCAGCTTTAATCTTAGAGGAAAAAGACTAAAGTTAAAGAAATTAACTAACTTAAAAAATTCAAATATTGTAAGATAAAACACTTTTTAGGAAAAAAGTAACATACCTCTTTCAATTTGAAAAGTGCAGGCCATTGCTTTCACTTTCTAAAGTAGACATCAGAGTCGCATCAGCTATTACTGAACATTTGCAACTATTGTCTACTCAACATAAATGTGTTTATGTTAATGTTACTATACCCTGATACCAACAGCAATACATGTGTATAATGCCTCACTGTGAGTGTGACAACCATATGTCAGAACGTTTCTTTTCAATGTTATTGCTTTATAGTCATTCTGGTGTGTGTTCAGTACAAAGTGTCTGTGTATATTTATTTATTTACATACCTATTTATTTATTTAATAATTTATTTATCTACCTATTTATGTTTTTATTCACTTAAAGAACTTCTGTAAGAAGCCAAATTTCCCCCAGGGACAAATACATTTCTGTCCATCTATATTCATGATGACCTGATTAAGTTCTAAATTTATTTCTGGATTACTGGACTGATACCATCTCTTTTAATACTTTTTGCATAATCAATTTATATAAAACAAATAATTTTAACAAAACAAAAATAGATTTTGATTAAATTAGAATGACCAAGGCAATATATACGCCCATTGTTGTATTACATTATTGTATTTAATAATATTGGTACTATATCTGGTTAATGCTTAAAACCTTGGTTTGCAATGTGCCTGTACACACTGGTACTACATACGGACATTTTCCAGTTTCAGCTGGTGACACATCACGTTCTGACCATTAAGAGGGCAACCCCATTAACCTCAAAGAACTCTTCGATACAGAATATGCATATCAGCGTTCTGTATTTTAAAACGGGGATACCCCACCATGCTCAAAGAAAACATTGCTTGTAATTGCGAGGGTGGAAAAGAAGCCGCCACAACAGCCCCGGTTAACACAGTATACAGATAGTCTTATACACCTTAAATGGAGTAGGATAACACCAAAATGACAGGGCATATTGATTCAGTCTGAATAAAAAACTGCATTTTTAATGTTATGGAACCTAACATAAATAACGATGATGATTAGTTACATTAAATCTTCACAAAAACTCATTAGAATGTGTTTCTTAACTCTCAGAAACGAGGGTGCTGCAACAAACTTTAAAGTAATTTATATTTTGCTCACGTAGGTCCAGAAACAAATGAGGCAATTGCAACAATTAAATAAGAAATAAAAGGTCACGATATGTTATCATTTTAAACCGAGCTATTTTTGCATACATTACAAGAATATTTCACATTAATGACATCGCTGAGATAATTTTCTGCAGTTAAACCTTAACTTATATTACGGCTCTGCTTAGACAGTGAATACCAAATATTCACAACTGTAGGGTAAAAGAAACAAAAAAATCTGACCGGATTTTGGACTTTATATTACTCCAAATAATTGTACAATGTTCAAACTCTTTCTACGCATGTCTCGAAATCAGAACTCGAATATAATGGCGGCAGTCGCTGCCCACTGCACAGTTGTTCTTGAACTCTCACGATATGAGACTATTGCGTCAGACATACTGTGTACTGCACAGGTGTCAGAAAACTTACAAAGCGATTTTTTGCATTAGACTAAATAAAAGAAGTTACATTAAGCGACAGCAAGGTTTTTCAATTTGAAGTAAGGCAAAAAAATTACATTAGGTGAACAAACATATTAATATAGTTCATTACAAATTCTAAAATTACCTTAAATCAAAAAGGCCACTAGTGTTTAAACTTGCCTTTGAAGGATGAAACACTTAAAATGCTGAAAAATCGCTGTATTGCTGAACAGAGTGCTATTGGACTTAAAAGAAAACTGAGTAAAAATTCATGTTTCCACAAAGACAATAAAGCTTTCATGAAAGACATTATTGACAAGGGTTGCGCTGTAAAGGTACCCAAAGAAAGCCTGAATTGCAATGAAGGCAGGGTGTGGTACATCCCACATCATGGTGTGTATCATCCAAAGAAAAATATGATTCGAGTGTTCTTTGATTGCACTGCCACCTACCAGGGGACTTCACTTAATGAGCAATTATTGAAAGGTCCTGACCTAACTAAGACCCTAATTGTCATCCTAACAAGATTCAGAAAGGAGTCAGTAGCATTAATAGCGGACATTAAGTCAATGTTCTACCAAGTTAAAGTACCAGATAAAGACACTGATCTTTTACGCTTTTTATGGTGGCTTGAAGGTAATCTAAGTAAAGACCTGGAAGAATTCAAAATAACAGTACATCTTTTTGGTGCTACTTCTTCACCCAGTTGTGTTTCTTATGCTTTGCGTAGAACAACCGAAGATACCAGAGATACATTTTCAGAAGAAGCTGTTAACACTGCTCTCAATAACTTCTATGTGGACGACTGTTTAAAGTCGGTGGCAATAGAAGAACAAGCTATAAAGTTGGCAAAGGACCTCCAAGCTCTATGCCTCAAAGGTGGATTTCAATTGACTAAATGGGTGAGTAGCAACAGAGCAGTTTTATTGTCTATTCCTGAAGAAGACAGAGCTCTTGAACAAAAGGACTTTGATTTGAGCCACAGTCTGCTTCCTATAGAATATGCCCTGGGCATCCAGTGGTGCACAGAAACGGACAGTTTCAAATTTTAGATTAAGTTACAAAACAAGTCTGCTACAAGGCGTGGTATTCTGTCTGTTGTTAGCTCAGTCTATGATCCCCTTGGTTTTCTAGCACCTGTCATACTGCCAGCAAAGCTTATTCTAAGAGATTTATGCAAAGAGAAATTTGGGTGGGATGAAGAAGTAGAAGTCAAACACATTCAGAAATGGAAAAAATGAATGGATGATTTGCAGTTACTTGCAGACTATAAAGTGAATAGATGCTTCAAACTTACCTGGTTTGGAACCATAAACTCATGCACCATTTTGCAGATGCCAGTGAAGATGGATATGGTACTGTCACTTACCTTGTCTTAACCAACAAAGAAGGCAAAAAGCATTGTTCATTCCTAATGGGCAAGTCAAGAGTTGCACCATTAAAGCAGGTCACGATTCCAAGATTGGAGCTGAAAGCAGCCATTGTGGCAATCAAAATGGACAAAATGCTAAAAGGTGAGCTTCAAATGCTCTTACAAGAATCTACATTTTGGGCTGACAGCACCACAGTGCTAAAATACATTTCAAATGAAAGCACTCGATTCAAGACCTTTGTTGCCAACAGAATCCCCATGATCAGAGATCTTTCACAACCTTCACAAAGGAGGTATGTAACATCTGCTCGTAATCTGGCTGATCAAGCATCCAGAGAGCTTAGCACAGAACACTTTCTCAAAAGCACCACATGGTCACAACGTTCAAGTTTCTTATTGAAGCCCAAACGTGAACGGCCAAAAAGACTGGATCAACTGAACAATTCACTTTTTGAAGATGATCCAGAAGTTAAAACTTGTGCAGTCAACATGACATGAATAGATGAGGCGACGAAACCCATCAACAAACTAATCACTTGCTTTTCAGATTGGCTTCGCTTGAAGAAAGCAGTGGCTTGGCTTCTCAAGTTTAAAGACATACTTCTGCACTTAATAAATGAAAGAAACACATTTCCACTAGAAGTCAATCAATCTTGAAGTAATCCAGAAGAACAAAAATCACTCACACCCAATCACTTGCTGTTAATGAAGACACAACCTGATATGCCTCTGGAACTTTTTTCTAAAAATGAACAATACTCTCGAAAACGCTGGAAGCAAATTCTGTACATGGTTGATTTGTTTTGGAAAAGATTTTGTTTTAATTATAGATAAAGCTACACCACGCAGTTCTTGCGTAATGGGTCGAGTCATCAAGTCTATGCCAGATGCCAAAGGTGCAGTCAGAAGAGTTTGTGTGCAAACCCAGCACACTGGACAGACCCGTGAATAAACTGTGCCTGCTTCAAGAAACAGCCAACGTTTGAAATAAGAAATTTTTAAATGTTTGTTTGCAGAGTTATTGCTAGTGATTTGAAAACAATAGTTAATGAAAAGTAAAGTTAATTGGCTTATATTGAAGTATAGTAATTGTCTCCGCTCCTGCATAGCCAATTACGGGCCGGAAATGCAAGAGCCAATCACAGAAAGTTAAAGCTTTGAGTTAAACTCATATTAGTGTTTGCTTAATTTGAATAGAATATCATTTTCCTTCATAGTCATAGACAATGGTATAGTCTTTTCCCCCTATAAGTTAGTAAGAGATTGAACTTTCTTGCTATAACTGAGATACAGTGTGTTAATTGTGTCAGTTGTTGTTTAGAACAGGTCCCAGTACACAGGGTCTTAAAAGACCCATTTCAGCTTAGAAATGGGACAGGCATACAGTTTTCTGTTTTGAAATGGTTCAGAAACATTTTGAAGTGATTTGTAACAATTTGAAATGTAATAAGATTTAAGCTTTGAACAGAACTTGTCTTAACAAGAATTTTCTTTTTTTTTTTTTTTGCTATTTTAATTTTCTCTTTTTTGTGTGAACTGTTTTACTTTGAATTTTAACTAAAACTTTTAGAAACGAAGATATTTTGACTGTGGAATCATTTCAGAGTGTTAGGCTTTTGTTGAATCCCATTTTTATGCTACAGCTGCTGAACTTCTGAAATTTTGGAAAAAACGCAGCTACAGCAACATTTCCAGCCGTGTCCCCACTCTTAGCAGTAATAGCACCAGACCTCTTTCCCCTGCCATCTTGCCTTGCATGTGCAGAAGCAGGAAGAGAAAGCCTTGCTTGTCCTTCTGTTCTGATGATGCTGCTCCTGCAGTTATGCATTCTGGGCAATTAAGGCAGAAGCAGCAGGACAATGTGATCCTGAGGACTCTTGTACTTGAGCATGGCTGTTGTGCTTCTTACTCTGCAGTATGTGAACAGTCTGGGATGCACTATGAATTACAAACGGAGCCCCTTACTGTCTATACCCCATTTTTTGACATTAAGTATAGCACTTGGTTTTGTAGGAGGCTGAATGACTCGGATGCTGGCACTGATAAACCGATACTTTTTGTTCTGCGTTTCATCTTTCTTACCTGTCTTGTGTGCTGCCAAGCAGTTGTTTCTCTGATGGACAGCCCAAGTACTGGGAGTTCAATGGCCGCAGGGCCGGATTTTCCTATAGGCTAACTAGGCTTCAGCCTAGGGCCTCAAGATCAAGAGGGGCCTACATTCAAATTGTTAGCAAAATTTTATTATCTCTCATGTAATTTACAAACTTAAAAATGGAAGGTGAAAGGGCCTCATAAGTGGAATAGCCTAGGGCCTCTTTTCATATAAATCCAGCCCTGAATGGCAGCTACTTGGTTTCCTTCATGCACCAGCAAGCCCGCGATTCTCGAAAGAATCGCAAATCCAAGAATGGCAATCACCTTATGGAGGGTGGGCGCGTCCTGGGAAATGTCATTTAATTAAATAAACATTATTTGTACTAAAGCGGTTTCTTTTTGGAGCTGTGACTCATGTGGTTGTGGTGTTTCAGAAGTGCGTTGTAGGCGCCTTGTTTCCATCAGGACGTAAATGCATGACAATATCGCGGTGAAACGGAGGCTCACCGTCATCACTTTGAAACACAATTGCCACTTCATTAACGATGGGAACATTGTATCCTCTCGGATCCTGTTCTTTGTCCTTTATTAGCACTAAGGCAATTGTAGTTGGTGCCACACTGTCCGCCTCTGCATTTGTATTAGCACTAAGGCAATTGTAGTTTTGTATTGGCTTCTCTTTGAACGTCATGTAGCATTTGTATAGAGTTTGCTAATGGGTGATTGTTTATGACTTCAGCTACGTTTCTCATTACTAGCTCTGTGGTTGATATACTGCGTCATCTAGATGTAACACGTACATTTGGGCACATTTGCGGTGGTGATTTGGCTCAGGGTGCACTGTTCCAATCCGATGCAATATTTGTCAACACACGTGAAAGCAGTATGGGCCATTCCCAGGGGGGAAGCCGGTGCGTGATGAAATATCATGGAGGGTCGGTGCGTCCTGGGACAGTTCATTTCAACGCGCTTCTGTTATTTTTTTTCTTCATGCAGTCTCGTTTTTGTTTTTTTATGGCTGTGTCGTCGTATATGCAGTGGTGTAACAGTAGATGTGTTAGGGAGGTAACAGGTAACATTTTAATTATATTTTGCTAAAATGAACGAAATGACTCGAAAAAGGATTCGTTCATTTTACTGAACGAGACTCAAAGGTCCGAGTCGGTAAAATGATCCGAACTTCCCATCACTACTCAGCACCACACTAGTTCCTATCCCCAACAGACCTGACCCTATTGGCTCTCCAACGGTTTCGACTCTTCCGGGGATGGGGCTCCCGAGGGCTTCCCCCATCCCCTTCATAATGCGAGCAGCCTTCCTATGGGCAGCTGCAGCAGAGCTACTCCCGCTGAGAGCAAAAATTAGTCCTTTCTGTAGTCTTGGAGCTTTGTTAAGTTTTTTTACGGTGGGTGGCTAGAGTGCCAATCCTGCCACCAACTCACATGAATTCCCTGCAAGTTGGAGGACCGCTTGCAGGGCCAAATGCAGTCTAGCGTCATACCCAGGACGCCGACTGCCGACGTTAGTTATATTGTTTTAAGACATGAGACATTGGAAGCCGCAGACAACCCTATCGCTTCATCTCCTGTCCGTAGCAAAGAAAAATAAAAAAGTTTAACAGACGTCATTGGACATTTTTCTCACCTTGTGTAACGTTAATACTGTTATGTACCTTGCCTTTTTCAATTAGCAATGTTAATACCTCAATTTACATAAAAAAATGTTGTGTGCTTTGCCTTGAGGGAAAAAGGAAGTGTTGGTATCTCACATCCGTTATTAAGTAAAAAGTACACAGTGAGTTAACTGTGTCTCTGTAGTTATTATTTGTTGGCGTTGGAAGGGACACAAGGATTACAAATAGCCAGGATACATCACAAGAGAGACGAGTGTCAAATTCTTCGATGCATTGACACGATTTCAGTCACAATTGCATCAGATGTTTCAGTGCTTCCCTAGGCTAAACTCTGTCCAGCACTAGTACTCTGTATCAGCCTTTCTACGTAGCTAATGTATGCGTATCGTCAATTCGGACAGTATTACCACCCACTACTTATAAGAACATCTCCATGGTCAGCAGCCTAGCAACCACCTACTGTTGCGAATAAATTATGCGTAACAACCTTTGAGACATGTCGATACGCTCGGGAGTACTTTATCCTGGGGTTATTTTCACAGATTTTGTTTACATAAAAGTTAAAAGGTAATTTAAACCTAGATGTCAACGCGAAGTTATTGAAAAATTACTGACATTACTCCAACGTCCTGTTGTATATTTAATTCCGCCCGAACATGGCTTTTAAGACGTCTTTTACAATAGGCCTAAGATCTTGAAACAGTTTTTTTTTCTTTACAAGTCGAATCGTAACATGATAATGAAAGATTACGTAATTTTGATCTGTATTTTTATTTGCTGTATTTCAGTTTATAATGATTTTTGTCAACAGCACCCCACATAGTAACACCCTACCACGACTCTCCGCTGCCTCTTTCTCATTTAAATACTTACATAATGTAATAATTGCTGCCTGCTATCAGCTTATATCTCCAGTCGCCGTTAAATTTCAAATGCATAAATCGAAACGGGCGGCACGGTGGCGCAGTGGGTAGCGCTGCTGCCTCGCAGTTGGGGGACCTGGGTTCGCTTCCCGGATCCTCCCTGCATGGAGTTTGCATGTTCTCCCCGTGTCTGTGTGGGTTTCCTCCGGGCGCTCCGGTTTCCTCCCACAGTCCAAAGACATGCAGGTTAGGTGGATTGGCGATTCTAAATTGTCCCAAGTATGTGCTTGGTGTGTGGGTGTGTTCGTGTGTGTCCTGCGGTGGGTTGGCACACTGCCCGGGATTGGTTCCTGCCTTGTGCCCTGTGTTGGCTGGGATTGGCTCCAGCAGACCCCCGTGACCCTGTGTTCGGATTCAGCGGGTTGGAAAATGGATGGATGGATAAATCGAAACGGTTGTATATGAAATTAATAGCAATAAAGTTTCTTGAAAAGCAACATTGACGGAGAAAGACGCTCTTTTATGACGTATTTCTGCGCCGTTAGCTGCCGGAAACTGTGTATTAAAGTATAGTTGTTGGGTACGTGTTGGTCGGTAATTGTTAAGCAGGTAAAATTATACTTTTTATTGTTCCGAGATAAAAATGATTTTTCTGTTGTGACTTTTTAAGTGAATAGATTTTACGAGGTAACTAAGTGGAGTACATTAGCATTGTTCTGTTTATGTTTAAAATTGTGCATATCTGCCTGCACGTTACAGACGCGAGAGGTTAAATGAAAGAAGCAACGTGAACTTAACCCCGTCACGCAGGATTCGTTTCTCATACCTGTTTTAATGATCCTTCAAAGGTAGGACTGGATTAGGATTCTAGATTTTACCGGAAATTTACGAATTTTGGTCATTCACTGGACACAGGCTCTATACCCTAAGGCAGCGTTTCCCAGTTTTTACGGATGCTCAAGTGATTATTTAAGAGAAATCAAAACAATAATATCATAGAGGAGTTATACGAAAAAAATTAAATTGTAGTTGTTCTTGCATTGTAATACCTAAGATACTAAAGCATATAACATTTTCGAAGATAAGTAAAAGCCAGTTTTTAATGAGGTCGGCGCTTCTAGGTCTAAGAGTCACAGATTCTTTCAATATCGGGTACACTGTTGGAAAGATGAATCGTCCTATCAGGTGCAGTAACATGTCTATTCTTGTACTTTGTTTTTGTTTCAGCGTAATACGAAAGTTCAGTCTTACAAGGTACCTACCCAAGAAATTATTTAAAGTTCGTTATACATCTCTTTCAATTCAGTCACGGATTAAAGCAGTTAGGCATTTGTAATTGTTTGCATTGAAGCCGACTGGCTAAGCTGTATTTATAAATGATTTTCAGACCCAACAGTTATCATTAGTGGGTTTGGGAAAATGTTGTAATCGTGATAACTGCAAGTCACGTAATTGTAAAGTTTCCTACGTGTAAAGTTTCACTAGAAACTTTTTTGTGGATTTTATTTCTATCAAAAAATTCATGTGGAGAAGCCGTCAAAATTATTTTGTTCAACTGGATATATCCGGAATTCCAGTTTCTTATGAATTAAATTTTAACCTTTTGAGGTAAAAATTGTCACATTCTTTCCTTGTAATGACAGGTTAATTTCAGTTAACTTTGGAAAAAAAAAATATCTGCCAGAAACAAGGCCTCATTAGCCAATAAGAATTTGTTAAACAGCATACATCTTGCCTGAAGAAGGGGCCTGAGTTGCCTCGAAAGCTTGCATATTGTAATCTTTTTAGTTAGCCAATAAAAGGTGTCATTTTGCTTGACTTTAAACAGTATACGAAATTGTGTCCCAAGTTTATTGAAGTAAAGAAGACCAGTAGTTAACCATGAAGTTCGAAATGTCTCTGTATTGATTTTCCTCTAGAAAGCCATATTCAGTGTGTGTAAAAAAAAAAAAAAAAAAAATTGTTGACTACCCATTTCTTTGTACAAATTTTTAATTAATCAGGATTGACGTAGACAGGATATGCCATAGCTATTAATTTGTATAGCTTCGTCCAGCACAATTTTTAAATAGTCTAGTATTTTTTTTAAGTTACCAGAGCTTCCCTACACAGAATACAATGACTGTTAGTAGTTTGTGTTGATACTTTTAAGATATGTGTTACAGCACTTTTCAGCAGCAGTCCATGTCCTCATAGACTTTTTGGCAGCTTTTGACACTATTGACCATGAGATCTTGCTGTTGCAGCTTGAACATCTGGTGGGGCTTAAAGGGGCTGCTTTTAAATAGTTCAGGCCATATCTTACTGGTAGACACTTTTCAGTGTATTTCAAGTCCTGTTTCTCATCTGCTGCACCTGTTAAATGTGGCATTCCTAAGGGATCCATTTTGGGTCCTATTTTATTTTCTTCATCCTATAGGAGCTATTTTCAGGAAATTTAATATTTCTATTCACTGTTTTTCTGATAATGCACAGGTTTATATTCCTATTTGTAATTCTGCAATTAATCAGCTGCACAATTGTGTTTTTGAACTAAGATCCTGGATGGCTGATAATTTTCTCAGTTTTGATCAAAATAAAATGGAATTGCTGATGGCTGGTTCCCATGACAAAGCTCAAATTGGTTTTGAACTTTTCGGCTCTTTCGCTGACTTTTGCAAACTTCAGGTCTTGGTGTAATTTTTGACAGTAACCTCTCTTTTGAAAAACAGATTATAGCAAAGAGTTGCTTTTTCCAGGTTTGTGTTTTAGCTAAGGTCAAACCATTTTATCTCCTAGGGATCTTGTGAAAGATACTCATGTCTTTATCTTTTCTTGGCTTGATTACCTAACTCTGTGTTCTGTGATCAGCAAATCCATGATACACAGGTTGCAGTTGGTTCAGAATGCTGCTGCCCGTTTTTTGGTTTGGGCAAGAAAGTTTGATTCTGTTTCTCCAATATTTGCTTCTTTACACTGGCTGCCTGTTAGTTTCAGAATTGACTTTAAAATTTTGTTGCTAATTTTTAAATCATTACATGAGTATGCTCCTGCCTGTTTGTCTGAATTGTGTGTTTTACACCAACCGTCCGGAGAGCTTAGATCTACCGGTCAGTTGTCTCTTATGGTCCCTCACACTAAGTGTAAAACTAAGGGGGATGGGGCTTTTGCAGCTGCTGTACCTCATCTGTGGAACTCTTTACCTCATTACAGTAAGGAGTCACCTTCAGTCGAACTGTTTAAAACTAGATTGAAGACCTACGTCTATTCTCTAGCTTTTAGTGACCTTCACTGATACTGATGGTTGTCCTACTCTTAGTTATCTTCTTTCTTTTCTTTAACTCAACTCTGGCTGTATTTCATTTTGTTGTACTTTATTTCTATTTTGTTTATGTCCACTGTATGTTTTAAAGTAAAGAACTTTGGCTGCAGCATTAAATGTGCTCTATAAATAAATTGACATTTTCATGTTTCCGACCATTACTTGAGCACTATCAGTGTAAGCATCAACAAATTTAACCCTGTTAACTTCATGCTTTGTAATGAACTTGTCAGTGCAGTTGAATAGATCTTCCTCAGTGGTGGAGCTTTTACAGAGAGTTGCATAAAAACATATACCCTCTTCAATACTATTGTTAAATGTACAGTGATCCCCCGCTATATCGCAGTTCAGCTATCGCGGATTTATTATTATTATTATTATTACTAGGGGGCTCCTCCCCCTGCTCGCTTTGCTCACCCACCCCTGGGTTTGGTTTACCGGATAAACAATTTAAAGAGATTATTTTCAAGGGAATTGTTACATATGCATTATTTTCCTTTTTACTTTAAAACTTAAGTTAAATCTCTTTCTCACTGGACTTATAACGCTGCTCATGTTGTGAAGGGGGAGTCTGAACGCACGCTAAAGAGATGCGATCTGTTCAGCTGCTGTCTTCCTGCTGCTGCTGGCCAGCTGCGTGTTGTGCTTGTCGCGCTTTGCGTCAATCATTTAAAAGCCTGTACAGCAGCTGGCCTTTTGCCTCTTTGCGTGTCTGCCGCTAGCGTTCTGAAGGGGGGTGGGGAAGCTGAGGGCTGAATGCATGCTAAGGACATGTGCTCGGATCATCTGCTGGCTTGCTGCAGCTGCTGCTGGCAAGCTGCGTGTTGTGCTTGTTGTTGTTTTGAGAGCTGGGAGCACCTGAAGTTTGTCTGCCAAAAGCATTCCAACAACTGCTAGGTTAGATGTCCGTGAACTTGTTTTAAATTGTTTGTAAGTAGGGCATGACGTGCAAAAGTCACCGTCTCACAGGTTTTGCTTCCTAAGGTTGTAATGTCTAGTCTCGTGTGTCATCAAAGTGTCTCTGCGAGATGATCTGGTCTCGATCGCTTCGCTCAACCCCCCGGAGGAGTGCTACACTCCTGCCACTTTGCATCGCTCGCGTTGTGAAGGGGGGAGCTGAATGCATGCTAAGGAGAAGCGTGCGGATCAGCTACTGGCTTTGTGCTGATTCTGCCTAGGTGTGTGTTCTGCTTGTTGCTCTGCACGTCAGTCAGGTGCGTCGATCATTTAAAAGCCTGTACAGCAGCTGTCCTTCTGTCTCACTGCCTTGTCTCGCGTGACATTAAAATGTCTCTCGTGGGACGTCAAATTGTCTTCTGAGAAGATCACATCTCGTCTCCTTGGTCAAGATTTTTTTTTTTATTATAATAGAGAAATGTTATTCATATTCTTAGCCCGACATCCACATATCATATGTGTTTACAAGATGTGTTTTAGTAAGTTTACATGTGTTTAAAGCATGTGGGAGTGGTATTTTAAGGCTTAAACTAAAAAAAATGTTTATTTATATGGTCTTTCTATATCTCGGATTTTCACCTATCGCTGATGGGTCTGGAACGTAACTTCCGCGATAGCTGGGGGATCACTGTATATCAGATAAATACTTTAAAATGGTGACTCCTGAAACATCAGTGGATTTGTCCCATTTGCAATGACCATTCATTGCATAGTTTTATTTGACATATTAGCATTTTTTTTTCTTCATCATCAGAAAGAGCTTTCATGTAGCATGCAGTAGTATTATTTGGCATTTGTACTGCAACTACTTTTCAGCAGACTGCTTGTTTAACATGCAATATCTTTTGTACAAGGCTTAATAAATGTTTCTCCAATAGTGTGAGCTTTGCCAGTAAGTGCATTTTCATTGTCAGTTTCAACAAGTGTAATATTGAAATTTTATGTTTTTTTTAATAGCAATCAGGACTCATTGGAAGATACTATATTTGTGTTTGTATTCAGCATGGTTGGTTTCCAAGTGCAAAGTTTAGAGGGAGCCAAAGAACTGTTTGTCAGTATCTTATTATATAGTACGCACTGTGCATCAGGAACATCCTTATTTCTGTCACACATAAACCCAAAATTCAAATAACTGTGATCATACTTTCGTTATTTTCTGTTATTAGTTGAATCCTGTTTTTTTTCCACTGTGGAATTTTGATGAATAAAAAAGATGGCAATTGTTTTTCCTCATCTGTAAGGGAGAAAGTGGCTGTATTTGTTATTTATCAACTGTAGATGTACAATTTGGTTCTTGCTTTAAAGTTACCCTTTTTTCAGCCACAAATTTATGGTCAGTTTTTAAATAGTAATATTTAGAAATACTGAAAATATTAAAATAAATATTTACAGTATGTGAGGAATCAAGTGTAATTACGAGACAAGCATACTGTATTCTTTACTGTTACCGAAGTAATTTCATAAATATGAAGACAGTTCAAATCACACAACTAACATTGTATTTCTTTTTTTACATTATTAAAAAGGTTTGTACGGATATTGTTGAAATGAAGACACTGTGAATTAAAAAAACGAAAAAAATGAATGTCAATTTAAGGATTCATAATGGATTTAAAGATTACCAAACTGCCAAAACGTAAAATAAAAATTATGATGCAAAATTAAGTAAAGTGCAACATATATATACCCTGCTCATGATTAAGTGGGCTTAGGACATGGAATGGTATGGTGTGTGTCTGTACATATATAATTTACACAAAAAAATCATATACTTTTTTTAAATTTCACTTTTTAAATTAATTATTACAATACTTTTTCTCAGAACACTTGTTCACATCTCAAATACTAGTGTTCAGTGGAACACAGTTTGGGAGTACTGTCCTAAGCTGTCCATATGTAAGTAGATCTGATCAGTGTGTGTACTTTGAAGCACCAGATGTACACAAACAATATACAGGGATTACAAGTCACTAACAAGTTTGAACAAACAAATTCCAGAGTAAGAGCTTATTCACAAATTGTAACATAAATACATACTCGGAAAGCCAGTTTTAAATCTATGTATTTAAATAAAACAGAATGAAAAAGATAACACAAAATCAATCCTGCCACGACTTGTATGATGGTAGCATTTAACTCTCATAATTATGCACAAGTCAAGTCGGGGAGCATGCACTGGTACATTGTGTTGCCGCACCCATTACACAATGAAACAGCTTGGGATCCCAGTTGGCACCCCCGTGGCAGACACGAGGTCCAGACCCACCCTCCAGAAATGACCCGCTATCTGCCGCAGCCAGGTGTTACGTGGGTGACCCCTTGGCCTGGTCCAGCCACTCAGGTCCCCAACAACGAGGATCTTACGAGCTGGATCACCCTCAGGGAAACGTGCCACATGGCCATAGTGCCATAACTGACGCTCCCTCACAATGCAGGTAATGTGCCTCATTCAAGACTCCATGAGCAACCGCTCATTCAACACAAAGTCAAACTAATGGTACCCAAGGATTTTCCGGAGAGACGTAGTACCAAAGGAGTCCAGTCTTCGTCTCGGGTCACTGGATAGCGACCATGTCTCACAACCATATAGCAAGACAGGAAGCACCAGGACTCGTAAAGGCTTGGACCTTCATCCTTTTGCATTGATATCGGGAGTGCCACACACCCCTTTCCAGCGACCTCATGACCCCCCCATGCTCTACCAATCCATCTGCTGACTTCATAGGAAGAGTCACCAGAGACATGAATGTCACTGCCAAGGTAAGTAAACCTCTTGACAAGGTCGACACTCTCTCCTCAGACAGACACACTGCTGATGGCTGTGCCCAAGAGGTCATTAAAGGCCTGGATCTTGGTTTTTATCTATGACACTCGCAAGCCCAGACACTCTGACTTCTCGCTCAGTCTCTCAAGCACCCCAATCAGAGTCTCCATTGACTCCGCGAAGATCACAGCATCGTCAGGAAAGTCAAGATCTGTGAATCTTTCTTCACCAACAGATGCCCCACAGCCGCTAGACCCCACGACCTTGCCCAACACCCAGTTCATACAAGCATTGAACAGAGTAGGAGCAAGAACACACCCCTGACGAACCCCAGAATCAACTGGTAAAAACACAGAGGTTCTGCCTCCACTCTGCACAGCACTTACAGTACCAGTGTATAGGTTGGCCATGATATCTAGCAACCTTGGGAAGATCCCGCAAACTCGATCAACTGATTCGGATGCTTTACGAAAATCAACAAAGGCTGCAAAGAAACTGCCGATATTCGTGTTTGCACTCCATCAGAACCCTCCGTGCCAGGATGTGGTCGATGGTTTTACGCCTAAGAAGTCTACCAGACTGTTCCAATCTCTGGTAGGTGAGCAAGTGATCACCACAGATCCTATTGAGGACGACCCTAGCAAGGAGCTTACCTGGCACAGAGAGCAGTGTTATCCCCCTATAGTTGCCGCAATCCAGGTGATCACCCTTCCCTTTCAAGATAGGAACGACAAGTCCCGTTTTCCAGTCAGTTGGGATGATGCCAATCTCCCAAATGGAAGCAAAGACTGCTTGCAATGCCAGGAGGACAGCCTTACCACCAGCCTGGAGAAGTTCACTCTGGAAGCCACAGATCCCTGCAGCCTTTCCTCCTCTCAGCTGGTTCACCACCTGTGCAATCTCAGTGAGATTGGGTGGTTCACAGCTAATTGGAGGATTAGCCTCAAGAACCGTGGACTAGGGGTGGGCGGTATGACCAAAATTCTATATCATGGTATTTTTCTAAATTATCCCGGTTTCACGGTATTTGACAGTATTTTTTTCCCATGCATGAGTGGATGTTAACCACATTTTCCACTGCAATTACTGGCTAAGAATAACCTATTCCACTGTCAAGAGCATTGTACATTGTACAAAAAAAAAACATTTTAATGTGCACACAAGTATTCATACAGGTTTGCATTGATAGTTTTCAAGGGGGTGGTACTAATGAAGAGAAGGAATCACATTGCATGACAGATGCAGTCAAAATATAGAACCTTTTAATTAAGCAAGTTTTGCAAAAACTTAAACTATAATTTTGACAACATGTTTTCAACCATCCAAAGAGGCATTTATAAAATATCCAGAAGTGCTTGTCAAAAGTTGTATTGCACTGAACGTGTCTTAGAAAAGGAATAAATAGTAAATATTTTTGTAAAACAACTACACTTTCTGTTAATGTTAACAATCTCTGTCCACTGACATGTTAAAGTGACTTTTTAAACAACTTTACCATCATTAAACTGTATAATATTTAAACTAATAAATAATAACAATAAAATAAATAATTGTATTATTACTGATAGTTGCACTATTACTTCAAGGCTTCAAGCCCAGGTGCATTACACAGTATTCACCAAATTAAAATAAAATAAAACAAGTGCAATCTTGGTGATGACATCTTTACCAACTGAACCATCATTTAGGCAAACTGCATTAATATGGACCTTGCTTCAAGCTAAGCTATATGCATAAATAATAAAACTGCAGCTTGCATTTATAATGCTATTTGTGGTATAGCCCTGCGGAATCGTATTAGGGCCACGGTGAAGAAAAAAAAAAAAACTATATGTCGAGATTAAAGTCGACATTTCCACTTTATTCTCATAGTTTACTTTATAATTAAAGTAGAATGTCGTAAACTAAATTTCATCCTAAAATCATTGTTTAATTTACTAGATTTTCTCAAATCCCGTCATAAATTAATGTAGTACATTAAATGCTTTGTGTTAAGTGTTCCCCGACCCAGTTGTTAATCACTACGCTTCTTAAAATGACTTCCTCCGCACTAAGAGGAGACAGCGATCACCGCACAGAATACATTCACTGTATGATATTCCTGCTCTCTGAAAATGTAGAATGCTAAGATAAATACTTGATATCATTTTCATGATGAAATGCATTAAAGCAGTTATTAAACATGCACGGTAGTGAGGCAGTAGTGCTGCTCCCTCGCAGTAAGGGGTCCCCAGGTGTATGTTCGGTGTAGAGAACTTTATGGCAGGTGTGACAAGGCTTCAAAAAACTGGATGTATGAATGGGTACCGCACAGGTTTAACTTAAATATTGTGTAAATGTTGAGTTTGTGATCTGGTGTTCGGAGACACGAACACAGAATTCAATGGATGTTCTTCTGAGTAGGCTTTCTTTATTGCACGCATGCTGTCTCTATCTGACGTACCAAAACCCCAATTCCTATCCTTCCTTTTTCTTTCTCCACATAACCAATTACCACACGATAAATGTCTTTGTGAAATTAAAACTAGTTATAAACTTAGCCCACGGAGTGTTCAAAACTTTAAACATTTCTTCGTTATACATGTTTAATTATGCCATCCATTCAGGGTTGTGCCCATCCCTGAACGAGTCGCCAGCACATCGCAGTATGAATACGAGCAAAACATACACTAGCAGGGTCAATACAGCATAACAAAATCCTACATGACTTTGAAAGGAAACTGAAGCACGCCAAGTAAACCCACCAGAAAAACATGCAAATGCAAGGCAGGGTACATCCGAGACACCCTTGCTGCGAGGCAGCAGTGCAACCTCCATGCCGCCGTGCCCCCACATGATTAATACATGCTTTAATGCATTTCACCATGAAAATTATATCAAGTATTTATCTTAGCATTCTAAATGTTAAGAGAGCAGGAATATCATGAAGTGAATGTATTCTGTGCGGCGATTGCTGTCGGTGCCTCCTCTTAGTGCAAGAGGAAGTCAGTTTAACAAGCTCGGAGAACACTTAACACAAAGCATTAAATGTGCTATATAACTTATGACGGGGTTTGAGAAAATCTAGTAAATTAAATATTCATTTTATGATGAAGTTTAGTTTATGATGTTCTACTTTAATGACAAAGTACGAGAATAAAGTCAACATGTCGACTTTATTCTCGTCATAAGCGTCGAGATTAAAGTGTAAACGTCCAGAATAAAGTCAACATGTCGTCACACTATTATACAGTACCCAGGTACATTACACTGTAGGCTATTGAAAACAAATAAAACAAGTACAACTTGGCTTGCAGTATTATCCAGTAGTATAGAAACAGTATTTACACATTTGAACATAATGGTCCACATCTGACCTTTTAAAACCAAAGCATCTGCAGGCAACGGATGTGACTCCTTTTTTTCTGCAAAAGTTCTTCTGTGTCATCATGTTCAACTTTATCGTCAGCTTCAGTTTCGGAATGTTCTCTGTCCATTTTCACCGCGCAATACCTACACTACCACACCTATTTAGCGGTGTAGCAGTGAAAAAGGTCCCCACTTGAACAGTTTCCCGCTAAGCCACGTTCTGACCGTCATTTAGGCAATTTAAACCGGTGTTGCGGTATAAAAAAAATCCATATCATAACAAAAATAAAAAGTGGTTTTCAGTATGAACTGGTATACTGCCCAGCACTACCGTGGACCCAGAGATATCCAACATCCTAGCTGGAGGATCAGCTTTGAACAACAGCTCAAAGTAGCCAGCCCAGCGGGTCACAACTTTCATTAAGGTATTCCTTACCATTTTAATGATTGAGGCTCACCAATGTGGGAGATTATGTGGACTTTGTTGCATAGACTGAAATGCTGAACTGATATCATTAGAGTTGCTTCACTTGGTTTTAGCATTCTTGTTTGATTTGGTTATGGTTTAACCATTAATTTTGTTTTTCTACTTTAGTCATTCAAATGGTGTATTTTGTGTATTAATTATTTGAGTGTTTTTAAAATTTTGTTTGGTACAAGAATAACAAGGCAACATGACTTGGCGCTCACAGGATGCTCATGCCTATTAGACAGAATGTTCAAACCAGATAATAACCAGTTGAGAGTATTGTCTTCTTTTTCCATCTGAAAATGACATAAGCTGCTATGAGTCTGTCTCTGGAGAGTCTGTGTAACAAAGATATGTGGCAGCTGAACAGCGAATGAAGATCATCTTATAAATGCTGCAGCTGCCAGAGTTTAGGTTATATACTTTATGTAGTACTTCTGGGTACATTTTTTCCTTATAGTTAGATTATACTGAGTAGAAGAAATGTTTGCCTTCACTTCCAGTCTTCATGTGGTTTCTCGCCTGGGAATTTAGAAACTCATTATTAATTCTAGGTCAATAGAAATGAGAGGAGACATCCTCAATGCACTCCGTGTATAAAGTAGTCACGGTGAAACCACACTATATGAGTGTGGATGAGTTGCCTAGAGCAGGGGTGGGCAAAGTCATTCCTGGAGGTCCGCAGTGGCTGCAGGTTTTTGTTCCAACCCAATTGCTTAATAAGAAGCACTTATTGCTCTAGAAACACTTCTACTTCATTTTAGTTATCTCCCTCATTAAGATTTTGAACCCTTATTGCTTATTTAAGTCTTAAACAGCTGCATTCTCGGTTTTTAATTGCTCCTTATTAGCAAATGACAAAAGAAACCAGCAGTTATCCATTTTGCTTGTTACCCTTTACACCTGTGTGTATTTATCATGCACTATTTGGTTTAATTAAATACTTGGAATGAAAGAGAAGAGAAAAAAGTGAAGGATTGAGAATTACCCATCCGTTTTACACTTCAAAGTATTTGGATGATATCCTTAGAATGGAAAATAAAATCTAGGATATGAGAATGACTTGACATAGCAGAGTTAAAGCACTAACAAGCCATGAAATGTAATTATTGACAAGGATTGTTTTCTAATTAAGCAACTGGGTTGGAACAAAAACCCGCAGCCACTGCGGCCCTCCAGAAATGACTTTTCCCACCCCTGGCGTAGAGGGCACACTATGGCTGGCAGTCCTCAACTTTGGTAAGCAGAAATGCAAGCACACAAGTTTAATAGATAGTCTGTGTTTGGTGTAGTCTTGAGTGAATAAGCACTTTAAGTAAAGAAGTACCAGTTTGGCTGAAGCTCTAACTGCCCATAGGGACACTATGACTGACAGTTCGTTTCAGGAGAAGTTGCTATATATTGCCAGAGGTTGGATGCTTCCACACGGAAACAACCTAAAGTTTAGAGTAAGGGCAAAAAGAAAAAAAAAACATTTTCTGTCAATACTACACAGGACAAACTGAAAGAAAGCTCATATGATTTTAAGTGGTATTTTTTTCTTTTTCTTTTTAACTTATTTGCTAACCCAGAAGTTCCCCTTATATTTATAAGGTAGTCCATCGATCTTAATTTGAAGCAATCACACAAAATGTCTTGGGGAATATACAGACTTCCAAGTCATATGGTTACAATTACAGTTATAACAGTTACAGTGTTCATTTCTACATATTTTATTTCTGTATAAATGTCTAACAGAGAAATGCAGTGTGCTCAGCTAGTCCACTGCTATAGTCAGGGTATGCTAGACTAAAGTAGGAATTCTTCATTCTGGATTTAAAAGCTGAGATCAAAGGGTCATCTCTTATATTAGCAGGCAGATCATTCCACAGCTTCCAGGCCCTGTAACTAAAAGCTCAACCTCCCACTGTTATTTTATTAATACTTGAACTCTTAAGTTGGCTTGCATTTTGAGATCTTACTGTATGCTCTGGTTTGTAAGTAAGGACAAGTTTAGATAAGTAAGCAGGGCCTTGGCCATTTAATTGTTTTTACGTTGAATGAAGGAGTTTGAAATCAACCCTAAGCTTAACTAGGACCCATATTAAGGACATAAGAACTGGAGTTATGTGTTAATATTTTCTGGTTTGTGTAGCAATTCTTGCAGCAGCATATTGAATTAACTGAAAGCTGCATAAAGAGCGATTAGAACAGCCAGTGAATAACTCGTTCCTGTATTTATTTCTTGTAGGACTGACTACTGCAATGCATTTCTCGGTATCCTGCATATTTAGAAAATGTCTTAATCTTCCATTATTTTTAAAATGGAATAAGATGTTTTGGATGATTTTATGTGTATTTTAAATGACATGCTAGAAAACTAATGGTGATTCCAGTTGAGTTAAAGAGTGGCAGAATGTTGTTTCAGTCCACATCATTCCCTCCAATAAGTAACATTTCTGTTTTTTCTGTATTCAGAGACAAGTAGTTCTCATTCATCCACTTCTTTAACTCACTGACACAATTAAGGACAGCACTGGAGAAATCATTTGGTTTAAAAGAAAGGTGTAATTTGCATGTTATCTGCATACAGTGCATCCGGAATGTATTCACAGCGCATCACTTTTTCCACATTTTGTTATGTTAGTCTTATTCCAAAATGGATTAAATTCATTTTTTTTCCTCAGAATTCTTCACACAACACCCCATAATGACAATGTGAAAAAAGTTTACTTGAGGTTTTTGCAAATTTATTAAAATAAAAAACCTGAGAAATTACATGTACATAAGTATTCACAGCCTTTGCTCAATACTTTGTCGATGCACCTTTGGCAGCAATTACAGCCTCAAGTCTTTTTGAATATGATGCCACAAGCTTGGCACACCTATCCTTGGCCAGTTTCGCCCATTCCTCTTTGCAGCACCTTCAAGCTCCATCAGGTTGGATGGGAAGCGTCGGTGCACAGCCATTTTAAGATCTCTCCAGAGATGTTCAATCAGATTCAAGTCTGGGCTCTGGCTGGGCCACTCAAGGACATTCACAGAGTTGTCCTGAAGCCACTCCTTTGAGATCTTGGCTGTGTGCTTAGAGTTGTTGTCCTGCTGAAAGATGAACCGTCGCCCCAGTCTGAGGTCAAGAGCGCTCTGGAGCTGGTTTTCATCCAGGATGTCTCTGTACATTGCTGCAGTCATCTTTCCCTTTATCCTGACTAGTCTCCCAGTTCCTGCTGCTGAAAAACATCCCCACAGCATGATGCTGCCACCACCATGCTTCACTGTAGGGATGGTATTGGCCTGGTGATGAGCGGTGCCTGGTTTCCTCCAAACATGACGCCTGGCATTCACACCAAAGAGTTCAATCTTTGTCTCATCAGACCAGAGAATTTTCTTTCTCATGGTCTGAGAGTCCTTCAGGTGCCTTTTGGCAAACTCCAGGCGGGCTGCCATGTGCCTTTCACTAAGGAGTGGCTTCCGTCTGGCCACTCTACCATACAGGCCTGATTGATGTATTGCTGCAGAGATGGTTGTCCTTCTGGAAGGTTCTCCTCTCTCCACAGAGGACCTCTGGGGCTCTGACAGAGTGACCTTCGGGTTCTTGGTCACCTCCCTGACTAAGGCCCTTCTCCCCCGATCGCTCAGTTTAGATGGCCAGCCAGCTCTAGGAAGAGTCCTGGTGGTTTCGAACTTCTTCCACTTATGGATGATGGAGGCCACTGTGCTCATTGGGACCTTCAAAGAAGCAGAAATTTTTCTCTAACCTTCCCCAGATTTGTGCCTCGAGACAGTCCTGTCTCGGAGGTCTACAGACAATTCCTTTGACTTCATGCTTGGTTTGTGCTCTGACATGAACTGTCAACTGTGAGACCTTATATAGACAGGTGAGCGCCTTTCCAAATCATGTCCAATCAACTGAATTTACTACAGGTGGACTCCAATTAAGCTGCAGAAACATCTCAAGGATGATCAGGGGAAACAGGATGCACCTGAGCTCAATTTTGAGTTTCATGGCAAAGGCTGTGAACACTTATGTACATGTGCTTTCTCAATTTTTTTATTTTTAATAAATTTGCAAAAATCTCAAAACTTTTTTCACGTTGTCATTATGGGGTATTGTGTGTAGAGTTCTGAGGAAAAAAATGAATTTAATCCATTTTGGAATAAGGCTGTAACATAACAATGTGGAAAAAGTGATGCGCTGTGAATACTTCCCGGATGCACTGTATGAGTAAAAATTAATGTTATTTTTTCTAATGATAGTTCCAAATGGAAACGTGAAGTGAAAAACAGTAATGGTCCCATTAATGAACCCTAAGCTCCTAGTTAAAGCTTGTCACTTTGCCAAATTCTGAAAAGTGCCTCGATGAGGGTTTGGAACAACATAGCTGTTATTTAACCAAAGGAGTCTGATGGACTGAGTAGTTTCATGATGTGTAGCAAATATCTTCTATTCTTAATTGAGTTTGGGAGGTTGTATCTCACGCTCAAGAAACTACATTGAAAAATGCGTATATTATTTTTTTTATATTATTTATAAGGGAGCCACTAGCAGCTACTCCATTTTTGTTGCTTATGAAATAGAGGGCCAGCTGTACTGGCCTCATCCCTAGATACAGTGGGGCAAAAAAGTATTTAATAAGCCACCAATTGTGCAAGTTCTCCCACTTAAAAAGATGAGAGAGGCCTGTAATTTTCATCATAGGTATACCTCAACTATGAGAGACAAAATGAGAAAAAAAATCCAGAAAATCACATTGTCTGATTTTTGAAGAATTTATTTGCAAATTATGGTGGAAAATAAGTATTTGGTCACCTACAAACAAGCAAGATTTCTGGCTCTCACAGATCTGTAACTTCTTCTGTAAGAGGCTCCTCTGTCCTCCACTCGTTATCTGTATTAATGGCACCTGTTTGAACTCGTTATCAATATAAAAGACACCTGTCCACAACCTCAAACAGTCACACTACAAACTCCACTATGGCCAAGACCAAAGAGCTGTCAAAGGACACCAGAAACAAAATTGTAGACCTGCATCAGGCTGGGAAGACTGAATCTGCAATAGGTAAGCAGCTTGGTGTGAAGAAATCAACTGTGGGAGCAATTATTAGAAAATGGAAGACATACAAGACCACTGATAATCTCCCTCGATCTGGGGCTCCACGCAAGATCTCACCCCGTGGGGTCAAAATGATCACAAGAACAGTGAGCAAAAATCCCAGAACCACACGGGGGGACCTACTGAATGACCTGCAGAGAGCTGGGACCAAAGTAACAAAGGCTACCATCAGTAACGCACTACACCGCCAGGGACTGAAATCCTGCAGTGACAGACGTGTCCCCCTGCTTAAGCCAGTACATGTGCAGGCCCGTCTGAAGTTTGAGAGAATGTCATATGGTCAGATGAAACCAAAATAGAACTTTTTGGTAAAAACTCTACTCGTCGTGTTTGGAGGAGAAAGAATGCTGAGTTGCATCCAAAGAACACCATACCTACTGTAAAGCATGGGGGTGGAAACATCATGCTTTGGAGCTGTTTTTCTGAAAAGGGACCAGGACGACTGATCCGTGTAAAGGAAAGAATGAATGGGGCCATGTATCGTCAGATTTTGAGTGAAAACCTCCTTCCATCAGCAAGGGCATTGAAGATGAAACGTGGCTGGGTCTTTCAGCATGACAATGATCCCAAACACACCGCCCGGGTACCGAAGGAGTGGCTTCGTAAGAAGCATTTGAAGGTCCTGGAGTGGCCTAGCCAGTCTCCAGATCTCAACCCCATAGAAAATCTTTGGAGGGAGTTGAAAGTCCGTGTTGCCCAGCGACAGCCCCAAAACATCACTGCTCTAGAGGAGATCTGCATGGAGGAATGGGCCAAAATACCAGCAACAGTGTGTGAAAACCTTGTGAAGACTTACAGAAAACGTTTGACCTCTGTCATTACCAACAAAGGGTAGATAACAAAGTATTGACATGAACTTTGGTTATTGACCAAATACTTTTTTTCCACCATAATTTGCAAATAAATTCTTCAAAAATCAGACAATGTGATTTTCTGGATTTTTTTTCTCATTTTGTCTCTCATAGTTGAGGTATACCTATAATGAAAATTACAGGCCTCTTTCATCTTTTTAAGTGGGAGAACTTGCACAATTGGTGGCTGACTAAATACTTTTTTGCCCCACTATACTGCTATTGCACATCTTGAGTCCTGGTCCTTCTCACGAGCAGCACCAGATAATGTATAAGCAGGTGTTGGTGTGTGAATATGCACATTTTGATGGTTTTAAATGGCAGATATTGAAGTGATGATCTTGTCCTACAAAGACATGTGCTTTGTTATTTATAAAAGCAAATGCTTACAATTTTAATTATAGATTCTCTTGAAGTGACATTATTGACCCAACACACCACAGTGTACAAAATCACTGGCCATCAGAGTGAGAGTTTTACAATATATGTTGGATGTCACTACCCAATTTTAAAGCAGTGCAGTCTTCTATGAAAAAAGCGTGCTCTGCCTCTTATATATAATTCCTCTGCGTTATGAGACTAATTCAGACAGTCGGCTTATGTGTACACCCAAGTACCTCTACATCTACTCCCTGAACATTGAGCGGGTGTGTAGGCTCTTTGATGTAGCGAAAACCAGTAACTATTTCCTTGCTTTTGCTGATTTTAAGTTGCAGACAATTCTTTCTGCACCAAGAAACAAAATTCTCTGCCTGACTTCTATAGTCTGTCTTATCCCCCCTATCGGGTAGATCCCATAAGTGCAGAATCATCTGAGAATTTCTGCAAGTTACATGCTGTATTATATGTAATAGTCTGAGGTGTACGGAGTGAAAAGCAAAGGAGATTGGACTATTCCTTGTGGTGCTTCAGTGTTGCTTAGATCAGTACAAGTAAGCCCGCGCTTTGCTAGCCAAACGGAAATCCAAGAATGGCAATCAGTTTCTGCGTGATGAAATATCATGGAGGGTATATGCGGTGGTGTGCAAGTAAGCCCGCGCTTTGCTAGCCAAACGGAAATCCAAGAATGGCAATCAGTTTCTGCGTGATGAAATATCATGGAGGGTACAGTGATCCCTCGCTATATCGCGCTTCGCCTTTCGCGGCTTCACTCCATCGCGGATTTTATATGTAAGCATATTTAAATATATATATCGCGGATTTTTCGCTGCTTCGCGGGTTTCTGCGGACAATGGGTCTTTTAATTTCTGGTACATGCTTCCTCAGTTGGTTTGCCCAGTTGATTTCATACTTAGCACTTTGGGATTGCTAAAATATAAAGTGCAATATAAATAAAATTTATTATTATTATTGTAAGGGACGCTATTGGCAGATGGCTGAGAAGCTATCCAGCTTACTTTCTCTCTCTCTCTCTCTCTTGCGCTGACGTAGGGGGGTGTGAGCAGGGGGGCTGTGTGCAGCTGCTTCCTGAAAGACATGCTGCACGGAGCTTCGCATACTTAAAAGCTCAAAGGGCACGTATTGATTTTTTTTATCTGTCTCTCTATCTCTCTCTATCTCTCTCTCTCTCTCTCTCTTCCTGCTCCTGACAGAGGGGGTGTGAGCTGCCGCCTTCAACAGCTTTGTACCGGCGGTGCTTCGCATACTTAAAAGCCAAAAAGCCGTATTGATTTTTTTTTTGACTGCTTGCTTTGCACTCCTTTGAAAAGGAAGATATGTTTGCATTCTTTTAATTGTGAGACAGAACTGTCATCTCTGTCTTGTCATGGAGCACAGTTTAAACTTTTGAAAAAGAGACAAATGTTTGTTTGCAGTGTTTGAATAACGTTCCTGTCTCTCTACAACCTCCTGTGTTTCTGCGCAAATCTGTGACCCAAGCATGACATTCTAAAAATAACCATATAAACATATGGTTTCTACTTCGCGGATTTTCCTATTTCGCGGGTGGCTCTGGAACGCAACCCCCGCGATGGAGGAGGGATTACTGTATATGCGGTGGTGTGGGCGGTCGCGTCCGGGCGGCTGTACAACCTGGCGTGCACGCTTTACCTCAGGTTTAGTTCACAGGTCGTAGGCATGGTAAAGTTTCCATTTAATTCAATAACCCTATTTGAAATAAAGTGGTTTCTTTGTGTGGGCGCCTTCGTTCATTGTTTGTATCCATACGGGCTCGTTTACAGGTCGTAGCCATACGGGCTCGTGTTTGTATTACTAATCGTTGAGCTCGCTCCATTTGGATACGTGCCTCCTTTGCCTGTGCTGTGTCAAAAGCGCGTTGTGGGCGCGCTCGTTCATTGTCCGGGCGGCTGTACAACCTGGCATGTACGCTTTACCTCAGATTCAGTTCACAGGTTGTAGGCATGGTAAAGTTTCCATTTAATTGAATAACCCTATTTGAACTAAAGCGGTTTCTTTGTGTGGGCGCCTTTGTTCATTAAGTCTAGTTTACAGGATGTGTTGTTTGGGCGCCACCCACTGACTCTGGGAAGCCGCCGCGTTTTGGGAAGCCGCTGCGTTTGACTCTGGGGTGGGCGCCACAGCACAGTATGCATGCGCCTCGGTGCGTCCGCCGTGCATAAATTAACTGTGGTTTAGTAAGATAGATCATTGACACAGTCCTTGAGTCTCACAAACTGTGGACTTCCAGACGAATAATGCATTTTCCAGGACACCATAGGCTCATCCATCTGCATATCTCTGTATCTTACCCCTTAACAGGGATAGCTGAATGGTATTGAAGACACTGGAAAATAATCAAAATCCTTACAGCTTTGTCCAGATATGAATAAGCTTTGTGTAGCAGCAGATAGATAATTGCGTCCTCCACGCCAGTCTTTGTCTGATGGGGAAACTACAGTTGGTCCAGGTGGTCTGGCACAAGTGGACTCCTAGTTCAGGACCAGCCTGTCAAAGATCTTCATAATATGAGATGGAAGTGGCACTAGTCTGTAGTTATTAGGTGAAGGGGCACCTGCCTTACTTGGAACAGGAAGAGTGTAGCATATTTTCCCCAGCAGTGGCACTTTCTGGGGACTTGGGGACAGACTGAACAGAGGATATCACAAAGTAGTTAAATACAGGCCTTACAAATTTGAGAATTAACTCATCTGGTCCTGTGGCTCTTTTTGTGTGTAGCTTACTCATTTGCCTCTTCACTTGTTCTTCAGTTATGAACAGACAATACTGATGGTCATATGTGAACTCATTACTGGCCATTCCAGTTGAAGTGGTAGGAATTGTTGACACACTTTTTTTAATTTGGTTGTTTTTATTTACATTCTTATTTCATACTTTGCAATGACCAATGGCAGCTAGTGGTCCACTGAGAAAAATCCCACCTCTCCCAATGTCCAATCCAAATCTGTACAGAGTGAACAATTTTTTGGAATTCGTTGCACTACAGAGTTTCAGAGGTTAGTGGTATGAAAAGGTTGTGTAATATAACTAAGTTTCTTTTTATTTCAGACTGAATGTTTAATGCCTGACTACAAGCATAGCCATGGGGTCTTTAAGGAATGAAAGGCATGCATGTGTTTAGTTTGGTTGTAACTATGTCTTAACAATACAATGTGTTTTTCATAGTTTTACTGATGTAGAAACATGCAACGACAATGGTACAATGGCATAGCAGACACAAGTTACTTAAATATAAGAATTGCAGTAAAAGAAGAAATGCGCACAAATTAAAATTTACAAGGGTCATGTGTCACACAAAACCTGTATCAATCGGATGATAAAAGTAAAAGCAAATTTAATGGTATTGCACATTAATGTATGGAGAGTTACCACTTTAATAACCTGCAAGGAGAGAAAAAAAAAAGTTTCCTAGAAATGCAGTGAATGTCCCTGTGATCAGATTCAGTAAGTCGATGGTTTATATTTAATTATTATATATAATAGTAATGTATTTTGATATCTGAAATGGACCATTTATTCTTTTTTACATCCAGAATGCTATCTGGAAGGCTTCTGTTGGTTTCAACTTTGCTTGTGGTTACAAGGTCAATTCCAATTGACAGAAATGCAAAAATCCCAGAAGAACAAAACAATGTAGAAGACAAGGAGGAAGACGACTCACTGGTAACTGACAGTTTTCAGATACCTTCACCATACTCTTATTTTACACTCTTCAGGATGTCTTCTGTAAGTGTGTTCTATTTTCTAGGACACAGGCCTGTACTATGACCGTTACCTTCGTGAGGTAATTGATGTTCTAGAGACAGACACGCATTTTCGAGAAAAGCTCCAGGCTGCAAATGCAGATGATATCAAGGTGAAGAACAGAATCAATCATGTAGTGTTTGTCCTAAATGTGCTATTGATTTCTTATAACTGCAAATATAATATTCCCAAAAAAATGTATTGTTGGATTTGATTAGTTTCAGTATAAACACTCATTATATCACCATGTCATTCTTAAACTTGACAGTTTCTATTGTTTTTAAGTACTTCTTTGTTTTTCTATAGTTTCCTATTAACTTAATGTTGATATTCATATAATGTTAAACTTTCACATGAATTTCTTATTATAAATTGTGCTGTGTAAAAGTAAGGATAGTTTTTACATTTATTGTAATTATTGCATTGAATTATTACCTTATACTACAGAGTTTTTTGTGTGCTTCCTTCTCAAACTTTCTTTTTTTTTCCTTAATTACTATAGAGTGGAAAACTAAGTAAGGAGCTTGACTTTGTTAGTCACCATGTCCGGACGAAACTTGATGAATTAAAAAGACAGGAAGTCTCCCGCTTACGAATGCTCATTAAAGCCAAAATGGATGCCACAACTGATCAAAGTACAATATTTTATCTTTGTCATTTTTTGTCAGCCTTCTTTGTTTGTTCTTTATCAATTGTTTCATTTTTTTCTTTTTAGATGTACAAATTGACCATACAAGTCTATTAAAACAGTTTGAACATCTTGATCAACAGAACCAGCATACTTTTGAGGCTCGTGATTTGGAGATGCTGATTAAGGCAGTAGGTGAAAATGGAATAGGAGTTCGTAGATTAGTGAGATTTAAACATTACCTTTTTTTACGGTGTTTTTTTGGTTCATAGGCAACACGTGATCTTGAGAGTTATGATGCTGCCAGACATGAGGAATTCAAGCGATATGAGATGCTAAAGGAGCATGAAAGAAGGGAATACTTAAAGTCTCTTGATGAGGAAAAGAGAGAGAAGGAAGAAAGGAGACTGGAGGAAATGAAACAAAAACACAAGGAGCACCCTAAAGTTAATGTGCCTGTGAGAATGGGGAATCTGGGGAAGCAGCTTGAAAATTATAGAAAAATTAGGGTTTTTTTTTTTTTCTACCACTATATTTAATGCTGTGCGGCTAAGCCAGAAGAAAAATATCTCTGTATAAAAAATGATTATGTGACCCTTGGTTTTTTTTTTTTTTTCTTTTTTTGGTTTATGTCTGTGTTATGTAGGGTAGTCGAGATCAACTGCAAGAAGTCTGGGAGGAAACAGATGGTCTTGACCCAAAAGAATTTAACCCTAAAACATTCTTCAAGCTGCATGGTGAGTTGTAATGCTATATATACTGTAGGTCACATCATATTTATAGAAAAACAAAAAGTAGCAGTTAATATAGTTTGTTGGCTATCATTTATGATTTTACAAAAATAAATCCTTATGAAACTTATTGGCACAAATATCACAAATATTATATTTAAAAGGTGATAAAGGTGATAAAATTGCAAATGAACTTGCAACAAATATTGAAAAAGCAAATAAAATGCAAAAACTGTTAATGTCACCTTACATGTGTTAGATTGATACAACCTGAAACTTGGCTTGTTGCAGTGTAATCCTGTAGCGTTGTTTTTCAGGATTGTGTTCTGTTTGCTGTAATTAGGTACTTTATGCACTTTTGGAGATTTTTTTTTGTTGTGAATCAAAAATATGGGCATCATTTGTATTGTAATCACTAGGGATGTCACAAGAACCAGTACTTTGGTAACAGGACCATACCACAGTTCCCAAAACTGTTTGCTACCAGCTATTTTACAGCATCCGTAGTACTGAGAAATTTGGGGTATCACTCCTGTATACTTGCAAGTACTCCAATTACTCTGGAAGGCATGATAATACATGAGAAAAACATGTTAATACTACATATTAGAAGGTTAGAAGGTCCAAGAAGGTTATGCTCAACCTTTATAATGCACTGGTGAGGCCTCATCTTGAGTACTGTGTGCAGTTTTGGTCTCCAGGCTATAAAAAGGACATAGCAGCGCTAGAAAATGTCCAGAGAAGAGTGACTAGGCTGATTCCAGGGCTACAGGGGTCGAATTATGAGGAAAGATTAAAAGAGCTGAGCCTAAAGAAGATTAAGAGGTGACATGATTGAAGTGTTTAAAATTATGAAGGGAATTAGTACAGTGGATCGAGACTGCTATTTTAAAATGAGTTCATCAAGAACACGGGGACACATTGGAAACTTGTTAATGGTAAATTTCGCACAAACATTAGGACGTTTTTCTTTACACAAAGAACGATAGACACTTGGAATAAGCTACCAAGTAGTGTGGTAGACAGTAAGACGTTGGGGACTTTCAAAACTTGACTTGATGGTTTTTTGGAAGAAATAAGTGGATAGGACTGGCGAGCTTTGTTGGGCTGAATGGCCTGTTCTCATCTAGAGTGTTCTAATGTTCTAATATTACAATGGCTCACTGTGGAGATGGTACAGCACTGAGTCAATAAATGACAAAAAGAAAAATGACAGAAGTCAAGTCCATAAATGCTTTGTGTTTGAGGCAAGTGGAATTTCAACTTGTGACTGCACAGATCATGCCTATTATTATTAAACAAAAAAAAAAGCACATGCAAAGGCTTTAATTATTCCACTTTGGTCAAATTATGGAGTTAATTCAGAAATACAGTCATACTAGCCAACCCACGGCATAGCATACACCGCATAATTATGTATTGATGGGTGAACACTTCCTGAATGACACAGTTGTCCAAATGGCGTGGGTTTGTGGATACCACTGTGAGTGAATGAAAAGATAGACCTCTGGAGAGACCAACATACAATTGTCCGTGACTGAAAGCGGGATTGTCTGTGACGAAGAAGGCACGCTTGTGAAAGTCACTTCATCGGTAGGGATAAGTGTCAGTACTTGTAGATTAAGGTGTAGCGAGTCTTTGTTGTTGACAGTTAATATAGCTTGCGTACTGTGATGTTCTGGAGTCACAGTTGAGAAACACTTTTTTAGTGTCATTTAAGCACAGGGAAAAAAATGAACATGTGAAACATCCGTAATGTAATAAGCCACCAAGAAAAGTAACAATGCTATCTACGACCCGATCGCTGTAAACAGAAGTGAAAACAAAATCGAGCCCGGTGCATTCTTTAACTGCCTTGTGGCGCAGTGGTAGTGCTGCTGCTTTGCAGTAAGGAGACTGTGGAAGATTATGGGTTTGAGTTGGTGCTCTTAGAGTTGGTGGGCGTGTCTCCCTAGCGGTTCGAGTTCTTGGGCGGTGCTCTGTCGTTTGTATCCCACGGTCGGACGACTTGGTGGATTATATATGGAAATGCAGCTGAAACCGAAAAGAATAATGAAAAATCAACGTGGCTCAGTGGTGCATGTGTACTGTAGCAGAGACGAAAGTGAGTTGTTCTGTCCGGGCACATGAGCAGGCACCGTGAATGCCTTGAGAGCGTGGGTAGACGCGTGCTCGAGTTGGTGGGCGTGAGTTGGTGGGCTGGGCTTTGTGAGTTGACTGCTTTCAAAGCGCTACGTGCTTTCATGGGTGTCTTGCTTGCTCTGGCGGCGGCTTAGTGAATTATATATATTGATACACAGCCTCTTCTTAGATGGTCCTGCCGCGTCCACCCTCGTTCTCGAAGCATACACACCGCCTGGTCATGGGCAGGGAAATGTCTTCCGTGTTCCTGCAGGACCATCCAAGAAGACGCATGTTTGTCGCAGATGCGAATTGCTGTATGTAGCGTGTAAAACAGTTTGCGATGGTGCACTCGGTCGTGCGTCGTAACCAAAAAGTCAACGTGGCTCAGAGGTCCATGTGTACTGTAGCACAGATGAACATAAATGACAGCGTTTTTTCCGAGTCATCGTGTCCGAGTTGGTGGGCGTGGCTCTGCGAGTTGTCGTCGTATCCAATGGTCTTAGAGTTGGTGGGCGTGGCTCCTTCCTGCGTGCGCCATGGGTGTCTTACTTGTCGGCGGCTTACTGAATCCACGCCTCTTCCTGCGTGCTTTCATGGGTGTCTTACCCGCTCTGGCGGCAGCTTAGAGAATTATATATATAGATGTGCTGTTTTAGGGCAATGTGATGACACATTAGATACGAGATTTAATCATTCAGTGAGGTAAAGTTGTAAGAGGAGACAGTATAATGGTGAGATTAATGGTGGCTTCTTATTCATTCTCTGATTGCATTAAGCATGTTTATGGATGTCTGTTTTTAAGAATCCATCCATTTTTTATCTGGTTTATACTGTTGGGTAAAGGAGCCAGACACTATCAAGGAAACTTTGCATGTATCCATCGTTATGCAAATAGGTTCACAGTGACCGTAGTAACCACAGTTGAGGCAAGTTTCAGATGAAGTGCCTTTTTTGGCTTGTCTACACTAGCAATGAAATGAGCTGCTCCATTTGTTAATACGAAAATAATAAGTATGTAGTGCTTTTGAAGCACAAAGCACTGTGAAAGTAGCAGGAGTGGTAAAATGGCTTACTTCATTGCTCAATACAAATATACAAATGTTAAATTTATGTCATTCATTTGGATAAGCACATTTGGAAATGTAATGCATCTATCAGTTAAAACAATCACCCCCTTCAAAATATTCACATATTGTTGCTTTGCAGCCTGAAATGAAGACACAAAAAAATTTCTCCAGCTATATTCACTCAATGTAACTTATAATAGCAACAGCTCAGACCAAATAAAAATAAATAAGTAACCCCCAGATCATTGTGTGTGGTCAAACCAAGTCTTGAAGTTGACTGTGTTTACACTAGCCAGGTTTCCATCCAAGGAGTTTTTGCGAAAAAATATTTAGCGCTTCAAATTTTTTTACCGATATAGCTGATGGAAATGCTAATTATCGATAAAATGTTGTACATGTCGACATAATATTTTTCCGTTTAACTTTAGCGCATAAATTCCATATCGATACTTCAGATGTCGCAAAAACTACATTGGAAACACTTTTTGTCGGAAAAAAGGGCTTTAATGCAAATTAATGTGTCACATTTTCATCACGTGCAATCAAAACGAGAATGGCGGAGCGGTTCGCATGGTCTGATGAAGAGATTTGTTATTTCCTCAATTTAATTTAATCATTAATATTAACTTTAGTTTTTTTTTGATTAAACGTCGTTATTTTGTATTAATTCAAATTTCAGTTTTAATTAAAAACCTTAAGTGAAGCAGGTTTACAGTACTAATTCAGTTGTTATCGCACTGAGAAGGGATGTTGAAAGGTAGGCTCACCTGTACAGATCCGATGCTGCAAACACAGCTGCATCATGGGCACTTCCAGGAGTGCCAACACAAATGTCTCGTATCATGCACCTGTCATCAACAAGGGCCTGGAGAACAATAGACGGCCACCCTTTGCGATTAATGTAATCGCGGTAGCCTTCTGTCGAGGGAAGAATACGCACATGCGTGCCATCCAGCGCACCGTAAATCTGTGGCACGAGATGCACCAAGGAATTTCGGTATGCAATTTCATTGGCCTCCGCTACAGTCGGAAGTCTGATATAACGCCGCATTAATTTTTCTTTAATAGCGGTGCACACAGCATATACACATCGATGGACGGTAGTTTTACTAACCCCAAAAGTTTCTCCAACTACTCTATACTCGGTGCAGGTTGCCAGCTTGTAAAGGGCGATGGCAATCCGCTTTTGGGTTGGAACCGGTGGTCGGTGGCAACCTGTGATGGGCGCAACATCAGGACTGATGAATCCACACAACATCTCAAACGTCAGCCGTGTCATTCTAAAATGTTGCAGCCAGAGATTTTCTGTGAAGTGTCTCTCCACCACCTCCTCTCAGAAGGTCTTATTCCGTCGTCTCTCCCATACCCGTGGGTTTCGTCGCACAGGGGTACTTTCTTTGAGCTCTAGGGCTATCAGACAAGCAACTGCTTCATTCTGCTGTCATCTTCGGATATTATGTACAATTCCAATTATTTGTGAAACTGAAATAACAGTAAGCTGTCAAATTTCAAAAAACTGTCTGAATAATCTCTCCATTTCTTTGTTTCTTTGTTTAGTGGAGGGGGTGTAACGTGGAAAACAAAAGGTAGATAATTTGAGACATACACAAAATTATGTATGGAAACGGCTCAAGGGCAGATTTTTTTCGCGATACAACAAAACTTATGCGACAGTTCGTTTTGGGGGGGATGACATCATCACGCACACCATTTTATCGATAAAAAGCCAGTTGGATGGAAACAGGCTGGAGACAGCAAATTTCGCACATTTTTTTTACGTATATTCTGTTTGTCGATAACAAAACGTCGCAAAAAACTGGATGGAAACTTAGCTATTGTCTGCTTTTTGGGTCCCTGGCAATCCCCATTCAGCTGAATAACTCACCAGGTTTTTTTTTTTTTTTTTTTTTTTTTTTCTCCTGTATTATGGTGGTGGGGCCAAACCTCTTAGGAGCCAGTTTAGCGGTTGTTTTATGAAAGGCTTTGGAGAAGGGTACGAGTCACGATTCAGAGATTCTCACCAACTGAGAACTGAGCAGGCTTATGTTTTAGATTGTACAACTGGGATTGTCTGGACTGGGATTAAGGCTGCGTGATGTCACCTCAAATCAATATCCCAATCAATTGAACATTTTACCTCGATTACAATTAATGAACAATTTTATTTTTTTTTTAACCTTCCTAGTTCACTGAGGTTTGTACTGTAAATATGCTCAAATACTAAACCTGGGATTTTTTTTCTAAAGAAAAACTGCATATCTTTGTGATCTTTATATATAATACCCGTTGCTGTTCATTTGTCTGTCCAGGATTTTAAATCACGTGTAGCTCGCAAACCGTTTGACCTATTGACCTGAAATTTGGTACACATATACTACGTGAGTCTACTGTCCACTTTCGGGGCAATGATTGATGTCCATGGTTATTCCTCTTTTTATTTTTATTATTGTAGAATTAACTCTCAGCAGCAGGGCAGCCATGTGGTGCATGAGTACGGGCGCCATTTTCATCCCTACCACCTTCACTGTCACTTCCCCTTCATATCTTAAGTATTTCTTGAGGCAGATTGAAGACTTAAGTTCCGACTTAAGCAAAAAGTTAAGGAAAACGTACTAAGTAATTGCAACACAAAAACTGACTTAATCAGTTTTAATGTGAAAAGATACCGACAAAAGAAGAGAAGAAGTGGGCTATTAGAGTGGAGAAAAGAAGAGCTGCTCAGGAAGCAGCAAGCACATCAACCTCTGAGTAAATGAATGCTAAACGTACAGAGAAAGAGCATAAAAAGCTATGAATGCTCCAGTCAAGTGTATTTACTGCGCATTACCGTGCAGTGCGCCATTACTGGTTTTAAAACAATTGAAGGAAACACACAGAGATGAATAATTTATTCAATATATTGAATGGAAATCAAAGCACCCATCGATTGAAATGAAATGTCTTGTAAAAGGTCACATTTTAGTTTTAAGGTAAAAAGTTCCCTAAAAAAGTAGAAAATAAATAACTTGCATTTCTTGCATACAAAATAAATTAAGTATTGCCATGTGAAAAGTATAAAATAACTTGAATCTCTTGTAAACAAACATTGTTTTAAATAAAACATGTCAAAAGTAGACTATAACTTACATGTCTTTGCACATGTAAATATTTTAAATACTGCCAAGTACAAAATTACTGGAATCTCGTGTAAACAAACATTATCTTGTGCCTTCACTAATGCCTTTTTTTCCCCAGCTGCAGGAAAAAAAACTGTTTTTGCACATCCTCATTACCCGCTCCACACGTTGAGCTTTCATGACATTTTCTGAAATAAAATACAAATTAAAAATGAATTATTAATTATTAATGATTTCACATATCTGAAGATTTTCCAAACTGTATAGCCCAAGAACAATAAATAAAAGAGGAGAAACACTTCTTCTAAACTGTTTAAACAATATCCGATTAATAACACTTTTAGAGCAATTTTTTTTATTTCTAATCTAATGATGACTCATTGTGTTTGTTACATTGTAATGTGAAATTCACATTGTAACATTCTAATATCAAGCACATTGTAACATTAAGAAAGCATCTATATGAACAGTTTTTTGTTGTCATTGTATTTATTTAATGTGCTGAATAAAGTTGCATTTATATAGAACCTTTTTTAAAGACATGTAACAAAGTTCTTAACAACTACAGCACAGAAAGGGAAAGGAGAATTTAAAAAGAAATAAGGCATATAAAAATATGTAGACGTTTATCATTTATGACCCACATAAGCAAACACAGACAGAATATAGCAAATAGTCACAACCCAGATATCCCCATTTAGATTACTAAATATTGTAGTGTTATTTCTGTTAAGATGATGTGCACTTACCGATTGCCAGTTCCAGCCTGTGTCCAAAACATTTCTACCATGTCCATCCATTGAGCTCTGCATCTTTGGCAAAATTAGTGGCATTATCTGTCCTAATGGCCATGATGGGTTTTTTTCTGTGAGGCCCCACACAGAAAGCATTGTCAGGCCTTATTCAGTCATCTCTGACTTGTGATCAACTGGAAAATATGCCGTCTCAAGGCATCTGTTATGCAGCTTCCATCAATTGTCATACTTAACCAGAAATCAGATGTGTCTGCAAAGTGCTGCACAGGTTTCGGTTCAGCAGCTACCTACGACATGCTTTGTACATGTTGGCCACTGCAGTTAGGGAAAAATTTGTTCACGTTGGCACAGTGAGTCTTCTGTGAAGGGTTTTAGTGACGTTTGCTCCACTCTAGCTATGGTAGCCATCCTTTGCAATGTAGTAGGAAGTGGTGTCAGTTATTTCTTTACATCTTCTTGAATCTTTTTCGTATTGTGTAGCATTTGTAAATGCTTGTGCTATTGAAAGCTGCATTTTGGAGCAACTTGTTCATATTCAATAACATAGTTGTGCTCCAAGAGTTGAAAAAGATTGGTGGTATTTGGTCCCTGAAACTGTTTTTCTGCAGTGTTTACATTTAAGTTCTTTTTGTTCGCTTGTTTACACTGAAACCAAAATGTGTCTTTGGTAAGAGGTGCTCGGAGTTCTGCTCCATGTTGTTCCCCCTGTTGCAAACTGGACGGGGCGGAGTCACGTGATAACACACACTGTAGTATGTTTTTAAGGGGGCAGTATTTTGAGCACACACTGGGAAAACTTAACAGAATTAAAAAAAAATAGTAATAGAATAAAAAAATAAATAAATAACTGACATGGGCAAGATTACGCCGATGAGAGGTTCTGAATGTAAAATGTGATGGATGGTCTGAAGTTGATCACGAATAGATGCATCTGGTTTGGTTGGATTGTGACAGAGTATCCTTTCTAGAGGACTAGTAAGCTGTCTGCCTAAAGCTAACAATACAAGGGTCTCATCTGTAACCTCATGTTCAATGCAAGCCGGAGTTCAGGCAGTCACATAGTCCACTCCTGATGGTGGTCACCTACTCAGTGCAAATTTAATTGGGGGTGGTATGTCCTTGTCTTCAGCTCGAACACTGTGTCGACAACTGTACAGCCTCTGAGCCAGTAAACTGTCGATTATGATATTCTTACGTGCCTCCAGTCAGATGAATATCTTATCCTTCAGGGTGGAGCAGATCTTCTTCACTGTGGTGTTAGTCAGTGGGAACAGCTCCAACATCAGGTATGTCTTCTGATCTTTACTGGTGGGGAATGGACCCATTAGGTCCACCCCTATGCAGTTCCCAGGTGAGGTGATGGTCACTGGTTGAAGCTGAGACTGATGCCGCACATACCACGGGTGCTGGCCCATGCATACTGGACAATGCATCGGGCAAGACATTAGTTCAGCCCTTACAATAGCACACCTTAAATATAAACTGTTGGAGGCACAAGACCCACCTGGTTAGCTTAAATCTGGCCTTCAAATAATTAAATGGCCAGGTCAGAGTCTGTGACCCATATAGACTTCAAAATCTGTCCCCTCCAGAAAATGATGCCACTTCTCAACCGCCCACACGACAACAAGGCATTTTTTTTTGGTGGTGGAGTAATTGTACTTGGCGTCCTTCGTTGACCATGAGGCGTATGCCACAACTCTTTCTTCCCCTGATCAATTTGGGAGAGGAAGGCACGGAGCCCGAGATCACTCATGTCTATGTGAACCTGGAAAGTCAATGTCGGATCTGACTGTGCCAGGAGTGGTGGCAATGACAAAGGCTTCTTCAGTGCATCAAAAGAGTCCTTGCAACCACTTCCAAGGGGATTCCTACTTCAGCATTTAGAAAAATGGAGCTGCGATGTCAGCGAACCCTTGAATGAACTTTTGTAAAAACTCCGCCATCCCCAGGAAGCACTGGAGACTTTTTATCTCTTGGGGTGCAAGGTAGTCAACAATGGGCTTAACACTAGAATTACCAGAGTCTACGAAAAATCTCATAGATCCGGCCCACCTTAAAACCATTCTCACCTCTCTTTTGTCTTCTAAATGTGACGATTAAGACGAGCCAGCAAGCAGCCGGCTATTCCATCCCCCATTGTCGCAGAACGTTCACTAAGTTTTCCCAGCTCATGCCTTGTTTGATTATCTGGGAGTGACTGAACTGCTAGAGTTTTAGAGTGGAAATAATAGATTGTTATTTGGAACACACGCATTTCATGTGTGTTCCATTTCTACAGTAATCTTTGTAAACACATTTTTAAAACAAACATTTTTTATATTTTAGTAGTAAATGACAAAATGTAGGCATAAACTATATAATATATGAAGCCTGAAGTCCAAAGATCAAGTAAATACTTTCACAAAAGGTTAAAGAAAAAACAACAGTTTCCATAGGGTAGTGGTAAGATTTGCTGACTTGTAATCAAACGTCCCTGGTTTGATCCCGACTTCCTCCTATATTTGCTGTTTTCAGTAATGAGCTGCTCTTATATTGTTAATATACAGTACACACATACACTTGGTTTGCGTCTGTAACACACGGTGTACATTTATAGGACTTGTAAAAGTTTCCGTGTTTTTTTCATTTTTATTCTCTCTAAATCACGATACATACTAAGTCAAGGATAGTTGACACAGACTGCTCAGCCAATCAGTGCGCAGCAGGCCTGTTGCGCCTTAGAGATCCGAGTTCGATTCCCCGCTGGAAAGAAAGTGGTTTTGTTTTGGTTTTTTTTCTTTTTAACCATATAAAGTGGTATGCACTGTCAGTCAGTCAGATCGTTGTATTTTCATGTGGGATGCTCCTTTTAAAATATTTTTAACAATTGAGACTGCAATTAACATGAACAAGTGTCTTTACAACTGTTATTATATAATATATATATAAAAACAGCTAAGGGGACAGATAAATAGCTATAGTGCGTCTTTATTTGATCCAAATAAATAACATGCGAGCTGATTTATTTACTTATCTTCCTACAGCATAAAGTCACAAGTGAACTGTTGAGCTTCCTCTGTTTGATCGTCAAAGGCATGCTCACAAATTACACGTGTAATGCCACGAAAAATACCTGCTGACACTTTAGTACGCGAGCAATGGTACGAGAATGCAGTTAGACTTTTTTTGGGCACATACACCACGCTAGTGTTTAAATCTGGACGGTGTAGCGGTGGAGAGCTCTGTGAGCCACGCTGTTTCTTTGAAGGACAGGTGATTGGCAGGATGACGCCGGACTTTTGCCTTTACACCTGGTGCAGCTGCGTTGTTCTTTTATGTGAGTTGACATTTCTTGCGGGGAGGGCTTCTGTTTTCTCTGATCTGAGTTCACCTCTGTTATAGCGTGTCTTTACTTGAAAACAGCAGTGTCAGATCGGGGTGAGCGTGAACGCTAACTTTGACAAGCACTATAAATTTACAGCGGTTGTTACAGACGTAAATCAAATGTATGTTATTGTGTAATATTAACAAAAACAGCAGCTCTCTACTGTAAACGGTAAACTTGAGAAGCTGCTAGCATTGAACCCAGAAGCTCTTGATTGGGAGTCCAGACACCCACTGCCTACTCCTAGTACTCCTTCAGCGGAAGAAGACAACGACGCACCTGCTGAAGATTCTGCACCACCTGAAGACTCTCCTACTGAGGTTGTGCCTTCATAAGTTAGTGGTTGTGTGTGTATAATTAAATTTACAGTACAATAATAATATATTTGTAACGTCTAATATGTCTTTTCTCTTATTTTGTCTAATATATTGGGTAATATTAGTGTAATGGTGACTAAAGGGTGTTATTTCATGTCTAGAGGGCCCTAATAATGTTAAAAAACGTATTTAGAAGGTCGTAAACAGGTTTTCTATACTCTGTGAAAATATTCGATTTATAAATAAAGAATCCTACTTCGCGAAAATTCATTTATCGCGGTAGAGTCTGGAACGGATTAACCGTGATAAACGAGGGTTCACTGTACATTTACAGCGGCTGTTACAGTCGCAAATCAAATGTATGCTTTTATTGTATAATATTAATAAGAACAGCTTACTTCTCAAAATGTTTATTTTGGGAGACGTTAAGACTCGAACCCAGAACCTTATGAGTTGGAGTCGGCAGCTCTAACCAGTATACTACCCAAGAAGCCAGGACAGCAAGCAGCACTAACCCGATTTCTTTTTCTTCGGTTATAGCCTTAGAAAAAAGTGCATTTGTTCTGTTATACTTTTATCTTTTGTGAAAGTGTACAGTATAAAGATATTTGGAATTCAGGCTTCACACATTATACACTTCATGCCTACATTTTGTCAATTATTACTTGTTACGGCCTACCAAAAAAAATCCAGGGATATATACATAGGCCATATACTAATGAGAGAGAGAGAGGGAGACAAAACACAAAAACCTAAATAAAAACAAGTTCCATTTATTGTAAAAAGAAACACAAAAAAATATGGAGAAACTACACAGAACAAGCAAGGCAGGAAAAACCACACAAACTTAGCTGTCTAACTTCACAAAGTTTGTATCTTGCTGTAAACTATTTGCTTTTATTACTTAGCTAGCTTACAATTATTTCTTTAATAAGCAACCAAAAACCCAAAGTCAGACTATCCAACCCTATCTTGCCATACCTTACTCAGTTCTTCTCCCCTCTCTCTCTCTCTCTCTCTCACACACACACTCCCTCAAACCACAAAGAAGCTTCATTTTTAAACCTACACCCCACCCATACCCAGGTGAGTTAATTAATAAGCAACGTAAGTGGATAATTAGGGCAGGACAACAATTAAGGTAAACCCCCAAATTAGAAAATAAAAACAAAAGGCTAGAGTAGGTCGTAACATTACTAAAACATGAAAAACATTTCTGTTTTAACGATGTGTTTACTGTGCATAGATCGTTGTAGACACAGAACACACATTAAATGCAAGTGTTCCAAATAACGATATAGTATTTATAAAAGGTGTCATTTTTGCATGACTTCTCACTCTATGCAGCTCTAATCTACTGACAAGTAGATAAGCAGACTTGAGCTGAGAAAACTGTGTGCCGGTGGGGGGATGTGATAGCAGACTGCTTGCTGTTTGCTGCTTATCAACACATTTAAAGGACAAAAGACACTGACGGAAAAGTGCAAAGTGTTTTAAGGTGGGATGGATCTACGAGTTTTTTCGTAGGCTCTGGTAATTCTAGTGTTAACATTCTTCAGGACCCTGTTTCCTGACACAATACGTCCAAGGAAGGTAAGGTGGTCTTGGAGAAATCTACACTTACTGGTATTGATTTTGAGATGAGCCTTGTGTAGTTACTGGAAGATGGTGTCGATGTCATTGAGATGTTATTGCACAGATGGGGAGAACACAATGATGTCATTGATGTATACAAAACAGTTTCAATAAGCCCCTGGAGGACCTGCTCCATGAGCTGTTGAAATGATGCCCCTGCATTTTTCAATCCAAAGGGCATCATTGGAAACTGGAACAGCTCCTCTGAGGTGATGACGGTTGTCTTCGTGATGCTATCCTCCAAAATACTTATCTGCCAATACCTGGACTTTAGGTCCAGGGAGCTGCCCCATGCAAAGACTCTCTCTTTAAGATTTTGTAAACAAGTGACATTAGTTATGCATGAAGAGTCTTCTTATTGAGCTCCCTATTATCAGTGCAGAATTGGTAGGTTCCGTTGGGCTTTTGAAAAAGCACTACACGACTAGCCTACAGTGAGGTGGAAGGCTCAAGTCAGCCCTTCCGGCAACATCTGGTCGACCCATTCTTTGATTGTTCCTCCTTTCAGAGGGGACACTCTATAATCCCTGTGCTGCACAGGGACTTGACCGACTGTGTGGATGTGACAACATACCACATCAGTCTGACTATACCAAGTTGCCCCCTCCTGAGCAGTGGCTAAACGAGTTCCGACTGTTCAAGAATTGGCTCATGTACTGGGGTATACTCATCAATGTCTTGTGCGAGGTAATAAAGCAAGTTAGTTTAAAACGGATCACTCTGAGCCTTCCTCCTGAACCGATGGACATCAACTACTGGCAACTTGTACTCCAGCCCGGCAGGTAGATAGTACGCCCTACCGACATTAGTGAGTCCATTCCTAATGATAAAGGCATTGACAGGTGGTAGTCTTCCGGGACATATGCTTCAGTCTCCCAGTGTGTCTCATGTAAAGAGAGCCTCAAAAAGGGTTTTTACTCTTTGCCCCATGTGCCCTTGTCATGAGTGAGAAAGAATTTTACTTCTGCACTTTACCTGTGTTTCCCTTGAGGCACTTGAATTTTTTCCCACAAGCTGTATCTGTATCTATGACTGCCTCTCCCATTACACCTCTCACTAAGGGCTCATTCACACTACACGCTCAGAATGCGTACGCGCCTGCATCATGGCTGCCACGCGTTCCCAGCGTTCATTTGAGTAGGTCCTCAGAAATTAACGCGACGTGTGCGCGAGTTGCAGTACCAGCAAAAAGTCGGGGGGCACAGTGTGCTAAACGTTGGAATGTGACATCAGAGCCTCTGGTTACTATCTACAGTACATGTGACAGAAAGGCGCTTTGAAGATCCTACGAGATCAGTGTGCGCGCTTCGATGTTTGATGAATGGTTCGAAGTGGTGAAGCAAAATGCCGACATATCGATGCATTTCTGGTGCTTTTATATTCAAGCATTGCATATTCCCGATCGTAAAGACACGATACATTTTTAAATTCTCACATACCGTCTTCTGTGCCATCTTTTTTTTCTAGGGCTTCCTCCGATACTGACAGCAGTGGCAAACAGCAATAGATCGCCCACTGAGCACATTAAATTTATGATATTCCAACTCTCTGCACATTTAGAATCCTTAGATTTATATTTGATATCATTTTCATGATGAAATGCATTGAAGTATGTATGTTACATTTTACAGATAAATCGGTAATTTCGTTTAAATAATGAATACTGTTAATAATTACACACATACGGGTAACACGGTGGCGGAGCGTTAGCGCTGCTGTCTTGCAGGGAGTCATGTTGCTGATATTCCCTGCCTGGAGTTTACATGTTTTACTGCTGGGTTTCCACAGTGTGCTCCAGTTTCTTTCCAAAGATATGCAGATTTGGTTACACTAAAATGACGCCAGCGTGTATGTGTGTGCTTGTATTCACCTTGCGATGAACTGATGGATGTAATCATTAAACATCCTTTTCAGAGATATTGCGGTTAGGTGTCATCGGAGTTTAATGGGTGTTCCAGGCAATTCACAACACAGCGAAGCCGAACCTGTTCTCCCCGGGATAATAATCTCGCACTGCCACCTGGTGGATTCCTCCAGATTTACAGAAAGTACGTGCACAAGTATAAACAGTACAATGCTTGCGTAGCAGAAGCGTCCGCTGCAGCATGCGTCGCGTCACGTGAAGTATAAATCTGGCCTAAGAGGAGCAAGGTGGTTTGTGACATTGGCACAAGGTTCTGCTGAGGCTTTCCCCCGTGTGGCACCCTTACAAGACCCGCTAACCTTAATGGCTGCCCAGTTTTTCTCCACTGTGGACCCCAACTTCATCAACTCTTCCACCTATTTTACGACCCCCATCAGAGTAGCGGGCACCCAGGGGTCACATGCATCAAGGACACGTTGAAATATCTGTTTCTCGTGCATGTCTGAACTCCACTTAACAATAGAAGCCTACGAAAAAAGTTGTAATGCTGGGCCACATTAAATTTCTTCGTACTTCCTCATCAGCGTCTTTGTTTTGCAAATGTGTCAACCAGCAGGGGCAGCAAGTAGCCTGGTATCCCATCCCGCACTGACGCAGCTAAAGTTCTCCCAGCTCAAGTCTCTTTATCTGGGTGTGAGGTACCTGGAATTGTATAGGGTAAATAATATATCATTATTTGGAATACATACATTTCATACATTTTAAATGTCTGCAATGATCTGGGTAAATGTAGGATGACAGGAAATGTGAGGCTAGAAATGTTGAACACATAACTAAAACAAGCATTTTTCTTGTTATACTAATAATTGACGAAATGCTGATCTGAAATCTCAAATGTGTGATGAAAGAAGTACCAAATATCAAATGAACACTTTCACAAAAGGTATAACAAAACAAGTGAGCTTTTATTTAAGAACATAGCCAAAGAAAAGGAAATCATTCAGATTACATGTTGCTGTCAATGAGTAAAAAGCCAAGTCCAAATATCAATCGACAGAAAACAGACATGTCTGTTTAGCTGATGTAGAGGTAAGAACTGCTGCCCTCTAAGCAAGCGCTTGTGGGTTCGAACCCTGGTTCTCCCCGTTTTGAGTAGTGAGCTGCTATTATTATTACTATTATGTAATAACATACATTTGATTTGAGTCTGTGAATTCACATTCACAGTCATTTTTACTTACAGGCGCTGCACACCCTGCACTGTGCCCTGTGAAGACAGGAACTAGAACAGTGTGTAGATTGATTGTGGCTCACTAGAATCTGTAGTGGTCACAGTGCCGCTAAGATTCACACCATCAAAGGGATGGTGATTTATTTATTTTTTTGTAGAAACCCCAGGAGTACACCCAGCCTGGACCCCGACTCACAGTCACTCACTCACAGACAGAGACACAGTTGAACAGCAGATTAAATCAATAATAATTATGTGTATTAAGTCAAAAAGAAATATTAACAGCAATTAAACAGTTAACCCTCACAACTCCCCTATGGAAATTATAATGCAACAATAAACACGACAATGTCAAACACAGTCCAGTATATCGGAGGCAGTTGAAAATCAATGGAGAGTAAAAAAAACCCTGTGAAAGGTTCACTAAAAGGAATGGAAAGTTTGTTCTGCCCTTTTCCTGGTGTAGTGTAGTATGAGGTGATTGGGAGCGCTCCCTCAGATGAAGATGTTAACCAAACTGTACAACTTGCACAAATAGGCAAGCACAAGACTGACCACAAATCCAGACAGGAACAGAAATCCAAGATGAACCACGGGTGATCCAAATGGGTGAGGAGAGTAAGAACAAATATACATTAATGATCTATTGCATCTTGCTGGTTTCTCCTTTTAAAAGTTTCCACTGCCTTTGTCGTCTTAGACCCAGCTGTCCCCGCGCCCTCCTCCGCTGTCTTATAGCATAATGCCGTTAGGGCGACTGGGATATGTAGTCAAATCTAAGTAAGTATTACTGCTACAAGTAGTACAGATATAATTATGTTCGAAGTTTTATTTTTAATATTGATTTTAGCAGATTTTTTGATTTACTAGAGAGAAAATGTCAGAAAATACATTTCGAATGTGCACATGGTAAGATGAAATGAAACAACTCGGGATCCCGGTTTGCAACCCCCCAGGCAAACACCGCAGCCAGGTGTTACATGGGCAATCCCCTACATCTGGTCCAGCCACTTGGGTCCCCAACAATGAGGCTCTTACGAGCCGGAACACCCTCTGGGAAACGCGCCACATGACCGTAGTGCCGTAACTGACGCTCCCTCACAATGCAGGTAATGTGCCTCATTCGGGACTCCGTGAGCAACCGCTCATTCGACACAAAGTCAAACCAACAGTACCCAAGGATTTTCCGGAGAGACACAGTACCAAAGGAGTCCAGTCTTTGTCTCAGGTCACTGGATAGTGTCCATGTCTCACAACCATATAGCAAGACAGGAAGCACCAGGACTCGGTAGTATGTATCGTGATCGTGACTGAGAGAATAAAAGTGGGGGGAAAAAAAAAAGGTAACATTTGCAAGTCCTATAAATGTACACCGGCTGTTACAGACGCAAACCAAATGTATGTGTTTACTGTATAATATTAACAATAAGAGCAGCTCTCTACTGAAAACAGTAAATATAGGAGGCAGTCGGGATCGAACCGGGGACTCTTGATTACAAGTCAGCAAATCTTACTGCTACGCCACGGACTCTGTTGTATCATCCTTGAACCTTATGTGTAAGTGTTTACTTGATCTTTGGACTTCAGGCTTCACACATTATATAGTTTATGCCTACATTTTGTCATTTACTACTAAAATATGAAAAACATTTGTTTTAACAATGTGTTTACCCAGGTTATTGTAGAAGCAGAACACACATGAAATGCATGTGTTCCAAATAACAATCTATTATTTCCACTCTAAAACTTCAGCACTTCACTCCCAGATAATCAAGGCATGAGATGGGAGAACATTTTGCATGTTCTGCGGCAGTGGGGGGGATGGAATAGCGTGCTGCTTGTCTTTATCTGCACATTGTCAGGACAAAAGACGCTAACGGAGAGGTGTGAAGGGATTTGAAGTGGGCCGGTTTTTCTAGTGTTAGCAGTGGTTTTAGCTTATTTCCCTTGATGTTGACAGTAACCTTTAAAGTGTTATGGTTGACCTTAAAATTAGAAGCAAGGCTTTTTTGACCATTTTTGTGCAGTTGTTATGAAAGAAAGCATTGTGCAAAAAATATATAATTTCTGAATTACTTATTTTTAAAACACCAGAGTAATCAAATAATAATTGACTAGCTGATTAGCAAAATAGTTCTTAGTTGAAGCCCTAGTTTTTTGCATTAGTTCCTGGTGCTCTTGGCTTAGGTAAAATGTTATTTGAAATTTTAGTCAAGACAATCTGAAAGTAAAATCCATCACCCTGATATTCATAACTGCATGATGCATGAATCATAATGCATCATGATTTCATTTAAAATAAGTAGAAAGACAATTCCTGTAAGAAGTATCCTCACCCACCTTTAAATTTTCCCCTTGTTATTGTTATACAACATTGAATCACAGTGTATTTAGCATTTTTTACACATTGATCAACAGTATTTCATAACTATTGTTCTTGTCATCTTCCCACTTCTATGTGGGGGTGATGTGTTTGAGCAACCTTCTCCAAACTGCTTGGTCCTGCACCTCCTCACCAGACTTTTCTTTGAAACCTTCTTTTAGTTTATGTGTCCATCTCCACTTTGGCCTCCCTCCCTTTCTCTGCTCCTGTACATCCATTCCCATCACTCTTTACCTCCACATATTCATTGTCTCTCCTCATCACATGTCCATACCACTTCAACCTACTTTTCCGCACTTTCTTAGGTATCTTTCCCACCTTTTTGTACATCTGTCTCATTTCTTAATTCTGTTCTTTTTTTCTGGTGCTACACAACACAATGTCATCAGCAAAATACATGCACCAGGGGGATTGGTCTTTTATCCCATGACTCAACACATCCATAGCCAGATCAAAGAGGTGTAAACTTAAAGAAGATTCCTGGTGCAGACCTTTTCAAACTGGGATCTTGTCTGTTACCCCAACACTGCTTTTAACCTGAGTCCGTACACTCTCCTACATATCCTGAACAATCCTCACACGCTTTTCTGGTACTCCTTTCTCTCTCATGCACCTCCAGACATGAAATGGCATTCTATCATAAGCCTTCTCTAAATCAATAAATATCATATACAAACCTTTCTGTTTGCCTCCTTGTTTGTCTGCCTGTACATTTCTCTTGTCTTCCTCCTTCCCTGATTGGTACCATTTTACCTCCTTCTTAGCCTTTATCACATCCTGCACCTCTCTGTTTCACCGCCATGTCTGTTTGTCCCCAGGTGTGCTCCTTCTGTTGTCCTACCTAACACCTATTCGCCTGCTCTTTATACAGTTTTGCAGTTCTTCTCTCATCATTCTTCCGCACTCTCAAATGACTGCACTTCATTTAAAACTTCCTCAGTAAACCTGTTCTTGAGCCCTTCCTCTTTTTATCCTCATCACTTTCTGATCTCCCAGTCCATCACCACCACTTTATGCTGCACTGTCATACTTTTCCTATTTATGATCTCAATTAAATTGATTACAGGATAAATGCACATGTATCTGGATTGTTCTACCTGTGGTGAATTCAGTATCAGCATCTAGCCTACACAGTAAAGACCAAAGAACACTCCAAGCAACCATGTGAAACATTGATTGAAAAGAACAGGTTAGGGGTTGAATAGAAGAAAATATTCAAGTCATCAAGTATCCCTCAGAGTACAGTTAAATTGATTTATTAGTAATTTAAAAATGTACATGGTGTTTTGGATAGGGTTTGCCGGAAGGCATATGAGAGACTCTGAAATTAGCTCGAAGAAGGTTCTATGGTCTGATGAAACCAAAATTGAGCTTTTTGGCTATAACAATGAATGCCATGTTTGAACACTGCACATTCTTCAAAACACACCATTCACACTTTATGGCTTATGAGAGTAGAGTGCAAAATAATGCAGTAGAATACAAGGAAATCCTGGAGTAAAATCTAATATAGTCTGCAAGAAACCTGTACCTTGGGAGAAGATTTGTTTTTTAGCCAGGCATAAAACCAAAGCCACACAGGAATGGCCTAAAAACATGTTAATACTAGCAGCATGTGGTCTTTGGGACAAAAAAAAATATCCAGAAGAGTCCCTAGCAGTTTTACTATATTGGTGGACTTGCACAGTTGTCAGCCAAGTGGGCTGGTACAGATCGTATCTTGTCTGAGACAGACATATAGTTCAGTGCAGCTATGGCACATGTTGAGTGGGACAGACTGGAACTTGTCTCAGTCAAACATATAGTTTGCATGTACCACAAAGCCGAGTTTGTCTGCTTGGGTTGAATGAGAAGTGAGGTGCATGCAAGTGCTGAAAAAAAAAAATCAGAGTGCATGCATGTACCGTCTAGTGGTTGTGGACTGCTCCATACACACACATCTTTCGTTTATATATGTCTAATCTTGGAGTGGCCGAGTCGAGTCCAGATTTCAATCCCATTGAGATTTTGTGGCTGGACTTAATAAAGGCAGTTCATTCACAAACCCCATGCAACCTGACAGAACTTTAGCAGTTTTGCAAAGTAGAAATAAGGGAAAAAATTGCAGGATATAGACTTCAAGCTGTAGTTGCTGCCAGAGTTCATCTGCTAAATACTGATTGGACAGGAATAAATACTTGTACAATCAGTTACTTTATGTTATAGATCTGTAACTAGGGGGTGTGTCTGCCGCTCGCGTTGTAAAGAGGGGGGCTGAATGCACCCCAAGGAGATGCGGTCGCCCGTGTGAAACACCCTCTTAAATGGTGATACAATGGGAAACAAATATATTTTTATTATTTTTTTTTAACCTCCTCTTTGCTCGATCAGCTGCTGGCTTGCTGCTGCTGCTGCCATGCCGCATGATCTGCATCTCACACAGTGCTTCAAACATTTAAAAGCCTGTACAGCAGCTGTCCTACTCTTTGCCTTTTATTTCTGGCCCCGGGAGTGGTTAAATCTGTTGGCACAAATTCTCATCTTGCGGGACGCGAGTTCTTGATATTTTTTAGTTTATAATTTAAAAATGGAATCAGAATGTGAAAATCTAACATCATCACATTAAAGTTTGATAAATTCTGAAAAGAATGATACCAAACATATATATGGAGGTTTTAAAATAAGCCTGATTTAAAGCGTGACATAAAAATGTCACATAAAATCATTGCACAAAATCATTGAACTTTTAGGCTTAGGATTGTGTGTGTGTATATGTGTATATATATATATATATATATATATATATATATATATATATATATATATATATATACTAGCAAAATACCCGTGCTTCGCAGCGGAGAAGTAATGTGTTAAAGAGGTTATGAAAAAAAAAGGAAACATTTTAAAAATAACGTAACATGATTGTCAATGTAATTGTGTTGTCATTGTTATGAGTGTTGCTGTCTTTTATATATATATATATAATATGCACACACACACACATAAACATATTTATACATAAACATATATATATACATATCTACATATACACATATCTACATATACATACGTATATACACATCCACATAAACATATATATACATATACAAATTTACATATCTACATATATATATACAGTGGTGTGAAAAACTATTTGCCCCCTTCCTGATTTCTTATTCTTTTGCATGTTTGTCACACAAAATGTTTCTGATCATCAAACACATTTAACCATTAGTCAAATATAACACAAGTACACACAAAATGCAGTTTTTAAATGATGGTTTTTATTATTTAGGGAGAAAAAAAATCCAAACCTACATGGCCCTGTGTGAAAAAGTAATTGCCCCCTTGTTAAAAAATAACCTAACTGTGGTGTATCACACCGGAGTTCAATTTCCGTAGCCACCCCCAGGCCTGATTACTGCCACACCTGTTTCAATCAAGAAATCACTTAAATAGGAGCTGCCTGACACAGAGAAATAGACCAAAAGCACCTCAAAAGCTAGACATCATGCCAAGATCCAAAGAAATTCAGGAACAAATGAGAACAGAAGTAATTGAGATCTATCAGTCTGGTAAAGGTTATAAAGCCATTTCTAAAGCTTTGGGACTCCAGCGAACCACAGTGAGAGCCATTATCCACAAATGGCAAAAACATGGAACAGTGGTGAACCTTCCCAGGAGTGGCCGGCCGACCAAAATTACCCCAAGAGCACAGAGACGACTCATCCGAGAGGTCACAAAAGACCCCAGGACAACGTCTAAAGAACTGCAGGCCTCACTTGCCTCAATTAAGGTCAGTGTTCACGACTCCACCATAAGAAAGAGACTGGGCAAAAACGGCCTGCATGGCAGATGTCCAAGACGCAAACCACTGTTAAGCAAAAAGAACATTAGGGCTCGTCTCAATTTTGCTAAGAAACATCTCAATGATTGCCAAGACTTTTGGGAAAATACCTTGTGGACTGATGAGACAAAAGTTGAACTTTTTGGAAGGCAAATGTCCCGTTACATCTGGCGTAAAAGGAACACAGCATTTCAGAAAAAGAACATCATACCAACAGTAAAATATGGTGGTGGTAGTGTGATGGTCTGGGGTTGTTTTGCTGCTTCAGGACCTGGAAGGCTTGCTGTGATAGATGGAACCATGAATTCTACTGTCTACCAAAAAATCCTGAAGGAGAATGTCCGGCCATCTGTTCGTCAACTCAAGCTGAAGCGATCTTGGGTGCTGCAACAGGACAATGACCCAAAACACACCAGCAAATCCACCTCTGAATGGCTGAAGAAAAACAAAATGAAGACTTTGGAGTGGCCTAGTCAAAGTCCTGACCTGAATCCAATTGAGATGCTATGGCATGACCTTAAAAAGGCGGTTCATGCTAGAAAACCCTCAAATAAAGCTGAATTACAACAATTTTGCAAAGATGAGTGGGCCAAAATTCCTCCAGAGCACTGTAAAAGGCTCATTGCAAGTTATCGCAAACGCTTGATTGCAGTTATTGCTGCTAAGGGTGGCCCAAAAAGTTATTAGGTTCAGGGGGCAATTACTTTTTCACACAGGGCCATGTAGGTTTGGATTTTTTTTTTCTCCCTAAATAATAAAAACCACCATTTACAAACTGCATTTTGTGTTTACTTGTGTTATATTTGACTAATGGTTAAATGTGTTTGATGATCAGAAACATTTTGTGTGACAAACATGCAAAAGAATAAGAAATCAGGAAGGGGGCAAATAGTTTTTCACACCACTGTATATATATATATATATATATATATATATATAGACATAGATATATACATACATACATTCACATATATATATATATATATATATATATATATATTACTGAAGAAAGAAAAAAAAAATTAAACAGCCAAATGGGGCTATGCATATGAACTTAAAAGGTTTAAATAAAACAGAAATATATATTTTATTTTTACTTGGTTAACTTGTGGAGGGTGTATCCTGTAGCAAAGCCCTAACTGTTTTCGTGAAAGCCCGTTTCAGTCAATAAGTCTTATGTGTGTGTTTATGTATGTGTGTATATATATGTAGATATGTGTATATGTAGATATGTATATATATGTATATGTATATAAATGTTTATGTGTGTGTGTATATTATATATATAATATATATATATATATATAAAAGACAGCAACACTTATAACAATGACAACACAATTACATTGACAATCATGTTACGTTATTTTTAAAATGTTTCCTTTTTTTTTCATAACCTCTTTAGCACAGTACTTCTCTAGTGCGAAGCGCGGGTATTTTGCTAGTATATATATACATATACACATACACATACATATACACACATACATGCAGTTTCAATAACATAGAAATCAATATAAATATTAACATCATTATCATATGAGAATATGAAGTAATATATAAGAAGCACATTTTATATAAATATAAATTATTAAACAGTAAAATCTTCTTCTGTAATTTGCTACCGTGGCAATTTGTGTGTCTGTCCAGGATTTTAAATCACCTGTAGCTCACAAACCGTTTCACCTATTGACTTGAAATCTGGTACACATATAGTACGTCACGTCTACTATCCGCTTTATGGGTGATGATTGTATTACTCTTTTTATGTTTATTTTATTTTATTGTAGAATCAACTCGTATCTGCGCACACCAGGGCGGCCGTGGGCGGATGCGTATGGTGTATTCACTCCATGTTATCGTGCATTGCGCTGTCACTGGTATTTTGATAAAAGAATTTGAACAACATATAAGAAGCGTATAAATTATTAAACAGTAAAACATTAACATTTAAGAAGTAAAGTTAGATTAAGTACTACTGCAGTGCCCTCGGGTATACCTCATTTTTTGTTTGTCCATTACATGCTTAAATGTATACATTTTTTGGTGTACCTACCCGAGAACACGTGACATATAACCGAGCGTGGGAGAAGCATGGATTTTAAACACGCGTTGAGTTCATCTGCTGGTCTCCCTCGTGGAATAACTGGTAATGTTTGAATAAAATCTACATCGAGTAAAACGACATTACCTCCTATTTTTTTTTTTTTACGATCTCTGAGATGTTGCTTTTTTCGGTTCAAGGCTTCATAAGCTCTTTTATGTTGTATGGTGTACTTATCCCAAACCATCATCTTTGAATGTTGCAAGACTTTCGCCTTGTATGTAGATCGGGGTAATTACATTCATTGCATTACTAGTCTGAATCACAATCTGATTGTATGGGTGGTTACCTGGCACTGTAGGGTTGCCACCCGTCCTATAAAATACGGAATCGTGCCGCATTTGAGAATGAAATTGCGCGTCCCGTTTTGAATCAATACTGGACGGGATTTGTCCCGTATTTTTTTTATCATTTTTTTTTAAAGCAGCGTCTCATGCAAATCATCCCACACGCATTTTATGAAGATGCCTCCTTTCCTACTTTTGATTGGGTAATACTTGATGTCATCGTTAGTTTGATTGGTCTTTTTAACTGTCCAGTGAGGAGGGCGTGTCTTTTAAGTAGAGTGTGGAAAGTGTTGGCACTGAGATGTGGCGTCAGCGCCAGATTTGAAGCCCCTAATGTTGCGGTCAGCAAGTCGGCTAACATCCGCCATGTGCCGTCTTTCAGTTGCGAGAAGCAGATCATAGAATGGTTGAAACTGTTGCCCCTAACGTTGCGCCACGGCGTGTGCTTCGTTTATACCTCGTGTCTTCTCATTAAACTTTTATCTCGCGAATATGTTATTGCAATCCGCAGGGGGAGCGTTTCTATAAACTTAATTTAAACTTACGTTTTACACCGTGCTTTGTTTCCCTTATGAACATGCTTGAATGCTTCACTCGCTCCCTTCTCAATTGTTTAATTAATTTTTTGCTCTTCGCTGTTTGCGGCTCTTACGTCATTTCCCCCTACTTCGTTCTTTTATCTCGCGAATATGTTATTGCAATCCTTAACGGGAGCGTTTCATTTAACTGATTGAAAATAGTTTTGCATTTACCTTTTTAGTAAAAGGCGAGCTTTTAAGCCTGAGAAATCACCCCGTAAATGCACACGTTTAATTGCACATGTGTTAATATGTATGGTTACACAGTATTAAAAGACAGTGAACAACGTCAGTTACCTTTGTTCCCGCGTTTGATAAAAGGCGAGCTTTTAAGCCTGAGAAATCACCCCGTAAATGCACACGTTTAATTGCACATGTTAATATGTATGCTTACACAGTATTAAAAGACAGTCAAAAATTAACGTCATTTACCTTCGTTCCCGCGTTTGACTCGTGCTGTAAATCTCTTCCTTGTTTTTAGTTCACGTCATTACGTAGGAGGTGTGATGACGCGATACGTGACTCCGCCTCCTCCATTACAGTGTATGGACAAAAAATATGTTCCAGTTATGACCATTACGCGTATAATTTCGAAATGAAACCTGCCTAACTTTTGTAAGTAAGCTGTAAGGAATGAGCCTGCCAAATTTCAGCCTTCCACCTACACGGGAAGTTGGAGAATTAGTGATGAGTGAGTCAGTCAGTGAGTGAGTGAGTCAGTCAGTCAGTCAGTCAGTGAGGGCTTTGCCTTTTATTATTATTAGATATATATATATATATATCAGAGTGGATTAATGAAAATTGATTTAATCTGTTTTCACATTAAAATCAAAGAGTCTTTTTATTCTTTTATTTTAGTCAAAGATATATATTGATTGAAATGCAGAATTAGCGGTTTTGTTTTACACTCACCCCCCTTGTCTATCAGGGCTAAGCAAGTCTTTTTCTCTCTCCTCGGAGGTTTCATTTTGCTGATATGCTCACCTCGCTTATGTATTAGCAGCTAAGCGAGTTTGTCTTTCTGTGACGATGCCAGTCCCCTACAGACTCCCTCTTCCAACATGGGAGTCTGTGGAACCAACACCGTCGATTAGTTATGACTGAGATGAGCTGACATGAGGACAATTCACTGATGATTCCAGAGGATGGTGGAAAAAGTGCTCAAGTGCCTTTATTAAAAGCAAAGTCAAAACACAAGTAAAACCAACAAAGGTGCTACTGGTGCAGTGTTCAAAAACAAAGTACATATATAAATCCATAAAATCCAGTGAAAAGTGAGAATAAAAAAATAATAAATAAATCCATTAAAATCCAAGGTTAAAATGCAGTCTAACTTGTTCCGATCTCTGTCCACCTCCTTCTCATGCCTCCCGGCTCACCCATTGTGCGAGTAGCCGGCGGAGACTCAGCAGCCACGAGCTCCTTTCAGCCGACCTCTGTCTTGGCTGCCTCCAGGCATCACGGCCAGACCGTCCAAGGTGGTCTCTCCTCCCTTCTTCCTTCGAGCTCACGTAGTTGCACCTCGGAAGCCTAGGGAGTGCTCCTGCCTTGCTCGCCACACTCCACCCGAATGTTCAGTGGGGCGAACTAGCCCCTACAGCGCCACAGCTAACACTCCTTCACGGGGCCCCAGCTTGTGCTGTCTCCTCCTTCCAGGTGGCCAGATCCTCCTGCTAAGACTGCCTTTTCAGGACTTTTAACCTCTTTCTTTGTTTCTTTTCTTTGATTTTCTTCCATCTTTTTGATTTCCCCCTTTCCTTGTGCCGACCCGTATATATACACTCCAATCTCCGTGGGCGCAGCGCCTTAATCACACGCCGCAGGACGCCAATGAAGCAATTGAGAACGATTGCACCCACATGTGCAGGTGCGACTCTCTCCAACTACCTCATTAACTCCTTACAGTCGTGCAATCGTGCCCACGGAGAGCAACATGGCTCTATGAATTTAAAACTAGCCCTTTTTTTTTTGAAGCCGCGGACCTGCTATACCACACTTTCGTTGGTGGTTTCACTTTGGTGACGGAGTTGCTTTCTTTCAGCTTCATGCTGTAGCCTCATACTTCTTTCTTCTTCCGACTCGTTAACTTGAGGCTGCCTTGCTGGCTCTTTGAGCTTCATGCTGTAACCTTGCACTTCCGGGCCAGACAGACACACACACACACATGCGTAGATGTTTACATGAAAGATATAATAGTGACACGTAAGTCACTGTCTTACACCCCAAAACACGAGGCTGAGTCTCAGTACTTTAGCAAAGCCAACTTTATTCATCTTGAAATGGGAACAGCAGGGTTATTTATTGCAGTGGAAGCTACCAGTTTCCTATACACAGACACAGGAAACGGGCATAGTTGGGGCCAGGTCAATGGCCAAGTTATACTGTTCCCTGCATTTATAATGTCCCTTACCTCACCCATTGGTGACAGGTGCATATAGCGCAATCTCAATTGGCTCGTAGTTGTTTCTGTGGTGCTCTGCTGCTGCACTGCAAACCTGCACGGGCATCTCACATGTGAACGGTTTTAGAGCGAGCCACACTTAATTTTAATAAAATTACTGCAATATCCATCCATCCATTTTCTAACCCGCTGAATCCAAACACAGGGTCACGGGGGTCTGCTGGAGCCAATCCCAGCCAACACAGGGCACAAGGCAGGAACCAATCCCGGGCAGGGTGCCAACCCACCGCAGGACACACACAAACACACCCACACACCAAGCACACACTAGGGACACTTTAGAATCGCCAATCCACCAAACCTGCATGTCTTTGGACTGTGTGAGGAAACCGGAGTGCCTGGAGGAAACCCATGCAGACACGGGGAGAACATGCAAACTCCACGCAGGGAGGATCCGGGAAGTGAACCCAGGTCTCCCAACTGCGAGGCAGCAGTGCTACCACTGCGCCACCGTGCCGCCCATACTGCAATATGTTGACACCAATAAAAGACTAACCTTAAATACAAGCAGTTCATGCTGTCATATAAGTACATGTATCTAGTTAGTTGAGGTAATAAGAGCGTAGAAAGCACAACGTGTCTAGCATGCGGTCGTCCAGGTGAGAGCGCACCTTCGTGCAGAGTAGCCAGCTGCTGAGAAAGCACGCTCTGCCACCACTGAAGTAGGAGGCACAGTCATCAGATACTGATACCCTTGTTCTAAACAACGCCCGCGCTTGCCGTTGCTCTGAAACACCGCCGTTTCAACTTTTACTGATGCATCCAGTTTCTTGTCATCATTCTGTGATGTCAAGTTTCTTGGCACAGATAATGCGGATGCAACAGACTGATTGATGCATTGCAATTTCAAGTTGCTGTTCAAAGCGGTTGTCTGATGAAGTGCAAGCTGCAGCAATGGCGCCACCTTAATTATTTTCAACTACTGTTATTTCTTGATCGATTTTTACACGCTGTATATGTGAGCTTAGCCGTTCCCGTTCAGCCGGGAATTCTAGCAGTTTAATTCCCGGGAATGCAGGAATGGGAAACCTCCGGGAGCGATTCCCTAGTCGCAGTGTTCCCTGTGTCCAACCACCGACTATTTCTTTTGTTTTTTGTTTTTTTGTTTGTTAGAGAGCTAGGCCAGCAGTGTAAAACTATATACTAGTAAAGACAAACGAATAGATAAAATAATAAATGAATAGAGATAAATGGAGTAAAAGAGGGGAGAAAACCTGCTTCCTCAATTTAAATGCTCACTCTAAAATGTTATTGATTAGATCCTGCCAGGTTTTTAAAAAGGTTTGTACAGATCCTCTAAGTGCGAATTTGATTTTTTCCAGTTTCAAATAGTATATAACATCAGTTACCCACTGACTTAGAATAGGTGAGTTAGGATTCTTCCAGTTGAGCAAGATAAGTCTACGTGCCTATAGTGTAGTAAAGGCAATTACAGTTTGTTTGTCCTTCTCCACTTTAAGCCCGTCTGGAAGTACAGTAATCCCTCCTCCATCGCGGGGGTTGCGTTCCAGAGCCACCCGCGAAATAAGAAAATCCGCGAAGTAGAAACCATATGTTCATATGGTTATTTTTATATTGTCATGCTTGGGTCACAGATTTGCGCAGAAACACAGGAGGTTGTAGAGAGACAGGAACGTTATTCAAACACTGCAAACAAACATTTGTCTCTTTTTCAAAAGTTTAAACTGTGCTCCATGACAAGACAGAGATGACAGTTCCGTCTCACAATTAAAAGAATGCAAACATATCTTCCTCTTCAAAGGAGTCAGGAGCAGAGACTGTCATAAAGGCAGAGGAAAATCAATAGGGCTGTTTGGCTTTTAAGTATGCGAAGCACCGCGGCACAAAGCTGTTGAAGGCGGCAGCTCACACCCCCTCCGTCAAGAGCACAGAAAGAGAGAGAGAGACAGAGAAAAACAAGCAAGCAAAAATCAATACGTGCCCTTCGAGCTTTTAAGTATGCGAAGCATGGTGCAGCATGTCATTTCAGGAAGCAGCTGCACAAAAGATAGCAACGTGAAGATAATCTTTCAGCATTTTTAGACTAGCGTCCGTATCGTCTAGGTGTGGGAACAGCCCCCCCTGCTCAATCCCCCTACGTCAGGATCAGAGAAAGTCAGCGCAAGAGAAAGAGAAATGTAAGCTGGGTAGCTTCTCAGCCATCTGCCAATAGCGTCCCTTGTATGAAATCAACAGGGCAAACCAACTGAGGAAGCATGTACCAGAAATTAAAAGAACCATTGTCCACAGAAACCCGCGAAGCAGCGAAAAATCCGCGATATATATTTAAATATGCTTACATATAAAATCCGCGATGGAGTGAAGCTGCAAAAGGCGAAGCGCGATATAGCGAGGGATTACTGTACACCAATCACAGCTGTTAGTGGATTAGGTGGGATTGTGACATCCAAGCTGTCTGAAACGCATTTAAAGATTTTGGTCCAAAATGATGTTAATTTGGTGCAGACCCAAAACATGTGACCCAGTGAGGCTAGTACTTGACTGCAGCGTTTGCAGGTTGGATCTTGCCCTGGAAACATTTTGGACAATTTTAAACTAGAGGGATGCGCTCGATATATAATTTTAAGTTGAATAATTCTATGCGCATATGGAGCGCGAGTGAATTCTGTGCAATGCTACTTTCCACTGCTTTTCTGAAATATTGAGTAAGAGATCCTTTTCCCACTTTTCTTTTGGATCTTTGAAAGGGAGGGACTGTAGAATAGTTTTGTATATTACAGAAATGCTGTCTGAGTCCTTGACACTAAGCAATATTTTTTCTGGTATAGAGGTAGGTGGGAGGTGAGGAAAATTGGACAGGTTCTGTTTAACAAAGTTTTGAATTTAAAGGTAGTGAAAGAAATGTGTTGCTGGTAAGTTAAATTTGAAGTGTACTTGTTCATAGGATGCAAAGTGTTGTCTATGTACAGATCTCTAAGTGATTTAATCCGAGATGTTTTCCAGGTATTAAAAACTGTATACGTTTGAAAGGGTGGGAAAAGGTGGTTCTCTGGTTACCATGCGCACCTGATTATTCTGAAACCTCATTTGCTCTTGCTTCCAATGTTTCTTCATATAATGTTTTAAACTCTACCACTGTACTTTGATTTCCAAATCTTGAGACCTAGGACATACTTATTTTTCATGCCTTATATTCACAAGTAACAGTATGTCCTACGACCAGCCTTCTTCAGGGATCATTTTCACATTTTTCACCATGTCCCAATCAGTATTTCTTACCACCAGATTCATATGTCACGATTTTGTTTCCCCCTTCCTAAATGTGTTGTTGCATATAACTGTTTCCACTGCATTACCAGTTCCAGAATACTCTCAGCCTAACTTGTTAAGGGTAAATTTTGCACAAACATTAGGAAGTTTTTCTTTACACAAAGAATGATAGACACTTGGAATAAGCTACCAAGTAGTGTGGTAGACAGTAAGACGTTGGGGACTTTCAAAACTTGACTTGATGTTTTTTTGGAAGAAATAAATGGATAGGACTGGCAAGCTTTGTTGAGCTGAATGGCCTGTTCTCGTCTAGAGTGTTCTAATATATTCCAGTTACTGAAGCTAAAGCTCCCATGCACTACCTCAAAAAATCAGCACTACCTCCAACATGTCTGTTCAAGTCACCAAATATTAGTCACCGTTCCCCAAGACAGCCCACATGTCAGCTGTATTAAGTTGTCCCAAAACTCATCTTTCCTTTCATCGCTTTTTGCCAACCAGTGGAGTAGCATATACTGAGACTTTATTCATCAATCATTTTTGAATACTCCTTATAACAACTACAACATGTTCATTCACCCACTTCAACTTTACCACTTTGTCTGCCCTTTTTTCTAACACATAACTCCCAATATTCTGTCCTGACAGAAAAAACTTCTACCTGGCACCATTCCCAGTAATCATTCTTGTACCTTTACCTTTCCACATCTTCTGTACACAGTACACATCTACTATCCTTCTTTTCAGCACTTGCCTGATCTTCCCTTAATATTAATATATATATATATTTCTCTGTCACTGCCGTATCTTCATCTCCCATGTTACCATTATGACCCACAGTGCATCATCTCTAGGACCATCATAAATCGTGTTTCCTTTATCTGTGGTTCATCTAGGTTTCCTAACTTTTTCTTTTTGAGATAGGCAGATGAGGGCACCCTTGCTTTCTTTAGTGTAGCATCAAGGGGAATTAGAGCAAAGATTTTTAAGGCTGGTTGCCCTTCGTGATGTCTTCAGGATTCCTAATGGGATGTCTGAAATTTGAAAGTTCACTTAATGAGAAGGATTTAAGAATTGTAGTGGACTTATCACGATCTCCTTCTTGACAGTGTTCAGAACTCGTTAAGAAGGCTAACAGAAAGTTAGGCTATTCAGCACAATATGTAGAGTACAAGTCTAAGCAGGTTATGGTGAAGCTTTGTAATGCACTGGTAAGGCCCCACCTGGAGTACTGTATACAGCTTTGGTCTCCATAGAAGCACTAGAAAAAGTCGGTAGAAGAGCAACTAGACTGATTTTAGGCCTGTAGGAGATGGGTTATGAGGAAAGAATAAAATAGTTGAAACTTTTTAGTCCTTCCCATGGGCTCACCACTTATGGGAGGGGCCAAGGAGGTCGGGTGCAGTGTGAGTTGTGTGGTGGCCGAAGGCGGGGACCTTGGTGGTCCGATCCTCGGCTACAGAAGCTGGCTCTTGGGACGTGGAATGTCACCTTTCTGAAGGGGAAGAAGCCTGAGCTAGTGCGCAAGGTCGAGTAGCCTCCCTCTGCCTTCGGGTGGGGGGACGGGTCCTAACTGTTGTTTGTGCGTATGCGCCGAACAGCAGTTTGGAGTACCCACCCTTTTTGGAGACCCTGGAGGGGGTGCTAGAGGGCATACCTTCTGGGGACTCTCTTGTACTGCTGGGAAACTTCAATGCTCACATGGGCAATAACAGTGAAAGGGCGTGATTGGGAGGAATGGCCCCCCCGATCTGAACCCGAGCGGTGTTTCATTATTGGACTTCTGTGCTCGTCACGGATTGTCCATAACAAACACCATGTTCAAGCATAGGGGTGTTCATATGTGCACTTGGCAGCAGGACACCCTAGACCTCAGTTCGATGATTGACTCTGTGGTCGTGTCGTTGGAATTGTGGCCACATGTCTTGGACACTCGGGTGAAGAGAGGGGCGGAGCTGTCAACTGATCACCACCTGGTGGTGAGTTGGCTTCGATGGTGGGGGAGGATGCCGGTCAGGCCTGGTAGGCCCAAATGTGTTGTGAGGGTCTGCTAGGAACGTCTGGCAGAGTCCCCTGTCAGAAGTAGCTTCAACTCTCACCTCCAGCAGAACTTCGACCACATGCAGAGGGAGGTGGGGGACATTGAGTCTGAATGGGCCATGTTCCGTGCCTCTATTGTTGAGGTGACTGACAGGAGCTGTGGTCGATGCCTGTCCCATTGGTGTACACCGGCGGTGAGGGATACCGCCAAGCTGAAGGAGTCCTATAGGACCCTTTTGTCCTGTGGGACTCTGGAGCCAGCTAATAGGTACCGGCAGGCCAAGCGGAATGCAGCTTCGGAGGTTGCTGAAGCAAAAACTCGGGCGTGGGAGGAGTTTGAGGAGGCCGTGGAGAACGACTTTCGGACGGCTTCAAGAAGATTCTGGTCCACCATCCGGGGGGATGGTGCGCTGCTGACCTTGACTCGGGACATTGTGGGTTGGTGGGGGGAGTACTTCAAAGACCTCCTCAATCCCACTAACATGCCTTCCAATGAGGAAGCAGAGCCTAGGGACTCGGAGGTGGGCTCCCCCATCTCTGGGACTGAGGTCACTGAGGTGGTCAAAAAACTCCTTGGTGGCAGGGCCCCGGGGGTGGATGAGATACGCCCGGAGTTCCTCAAGGCTCTGGATGTTGTAGGACTGTCTTGGTTGACACATCTCTGCAACATCGCATGGACATCGGGGACAGTGCCTCTGGATTGGCAGACCGGGGTAGTGGTACCCCTCTTTAAGAAGGGGGACCAAAGGGTGTGTTCCAACTACAGAGGGATCACACTCCTCAGCCTCCCTGAAAAGTCTGTTCGGGGTCCTGGAGAGGAGGGTTCCGTTGGATAGTTGAACCTCGGATTCAGGAGGAACAGTGTGGTTTTTGTCCTGGTCACAGAACAGTGGACCAGCTCTACATCCTTAGCAGGGTCCAGGAGGGTGCATGGGAGTTTGCCCAAGCAGTCTACATGTGTTTTGTGGACTTGGAAAAGGCGTTCGACCGTGTCCCTCGGGGAATCCTGTGGGGGTGCTCCGGGAGTATGGGGTACCGGACCCCCTGATAAGAGCTGTTCAGTCCCTGTACAACCGGTGTCAGAGCTTGGTCCGCATTGCCGGCAGTAAGTCGAACCCATTTCCAGTGAGAGTTGGCCCTTTGTCACCAATTCTGTTCATAACTTTTATGGACAGAATTTATAGGTGCAGTCAGGGTGTTGAGGGGGTCCGGTTTGGTGGACTCAGGATTGGGTCACTGCTTTTTGCAGATAATGTTGTCTTGCTTGCTTCATCAGGCCGTGATCTTCAGCTCTGTGTGAAGCGGCTGGGATGGGAATCAGCACCTCCAAATCCAAGACATTGGTCCTCAGCCGGAAAAGGGTGGAGTGCCCTGTCAGGGTTGGGAGCGAGATCCTCCCCCAAGTGGAGGAGTTCAAGTATCTCGTGGTCTTGTTCACGAGCGAGGGAAGAATGAGGCATGAGATCGACAGGTGGATCGGTGCGGCGTCTGCAGTGATGCGGGCTCTGCATCGGTCTGTCGTGGTGAAAAAGGAGCTGAGCCGTAAGGCAAAGCTCTCAATTTACCAGTCGGCCTATGTTCCTACCCTCACCTATAGTCATGAGCTATGGGGTAGTGACCGAAAGAACGAGATCGCGAATACAAGCGGCTAAAATGAGTTTCCTCCGCAGGGTGTCTGGGCTTTCTCTTAAAGATAGGGTGAGAAGCTCAGTCATCTGGGAGGGGCTCAGAGTAGAGCCGCAATTCCTCCGCATCGAGAGGAGTCAGATGAGGTGGCTCGGGCATCTGATCAGTATGCCTCCTGGACGACTCCCTGGTGAGGTGTTCCGGGCATGTCCAACCGGAATGAGGCCCCGGGGAAGACCAGGACACGCTGGAGGGACTATGTCTCCTGACAGGCCTGGGATCGCCTCGGGATTCCCCCGGAAGAGCTAGAAGAAGTGGCTGGGGAGAGGGAAGTCTGGGCATCTCTGCTCAAGCTGCTGCCCCCGCAACCCGATCTTGGATAAATGGAAGAGGATGGATGGATGGATGGAAACTTTTTAGTTTAAGCAAAATGAGATTAACCTCCTTAGTGTTAGACCCAAGCATTAACTCGGTTTGCGAAAATCGTGCTAAAAGCGTTAGTCCCAAGTGTTATTTGGGCAGCTGTACAGATGTGTCTTATGCTCGTTAGAACCGAGAATCACTCAGGCTGTAAAAGTGCTGTCAGTGCTGCCATTCTTTGGAGAAATTATATCTTAAGTGCAGGTTTTCACTAGTTATGAAATATCCACACTTTACCAACAATGAAGATTTTTATGAGAATACCCTTCCAGCACCCAAAATAAAGAAAATTTGGGAGCATTTACATTCGGGACCACTATGTCGAGATCAATGAAAATCTCATGGCTTATAAGGGCATACAGCCATGGATATAGTACATCTCATCTAAAAGAACAAGATTTGGCATAAAGTTTTACGAGTTTTGTGAATCTAAAATGGGATACATTTGGAGTTCAGTTTTGTACACAGAGAAAGGGAGAGTGTTTGATCCAAAATACAATCAGTATAGTGTTGCTATGTCATTGGTGCCGACTTTGGTAAATGCTCTGCTGGATGAAGGTTACTGTGTAACCATGGACAATTTTTATACTTCACCAGAGCTTTTTGACATCTTGCTGCAAAGAAAGACTAACGCATATGGAACAGTGCATCAGGCATGCCTGAAGACTTTGGCAGAACTAAATTACAGTGACGTGCACTAGTAGCTTGGCAAAAGGGCAAACTGCTTGCACAGAAATTAAAGGACAAGTAAGATGTTTGTCGTCTTAGCACTGTACATAATGCAGCTATAGTCACTGTACAGGCAAAAGGCAACAAGCAGGTTACAAAGCCTTGTGTTGTGGTTGACTACAATAGTATGATGGGCAGCATAAATCGCATGGATCAACAATTAACTTTCTATCCCATTATACCGCGGCAACAAAAGAAATACTACAAAAAGATATTTTATCATCTGTTGGAACAGTACATTTGGAATCGTTCATGTTATACAAAAAAAAAATCTGGTGAAACTGTATCTCTTGCAAACTTTACATGCCAGCTTGTAAGAACAAATCATTGCCGCACATCCACCATCCACACTACCGCTAAAGAGACAGGGTTGACCCAGCACATTGAGAATAAATCCAGAGCATCTTATTGGTAGATATTTTTTTGATTATAAACCTCCAACAGTAGGACTTTAGGGACATTCAATTTTTTTTTTTTGGAGTTAATTACGTGGATAGGACTGGAGTGTTTTGTTGGACTGAATGACCTGTTTTCGTCAAAATCTTTCTAATGTTCTAATGATGAAAGCCTTCTTTAGTTTCCTTTTATGTCACAGAAGAGGGATGATGATCTTAATCTAACCACAGGTCACAAGGTATATTATAATGATGATGTTAGAAGAATGTGTTAAAAGTACACTCTTCAGGCCATTGTCATAACTAAGTGTGTTAATATGACTATGGTAGAGAAATCATATGTACAGGACAGCTAGTCTTGCACTCTAGTTTACATCGGCATTGCCAGGGGCAACAACCACCAAAACCTCTGGTATATCTTTGCCATTGTATGCAACCGATATATGTATTATCCTGTTTATTATTGAGCATGACCCATCATTCACAATATCAACCACTTGTATCCACTTCTTGAGGACCAAATGCATTTTCAAGACTGATTGTTCAAGTAAGTTGCAGTATTTTCTTTCCCTCACACTTCTGGAAGAGTGAGAGACTGTGCATAAATTAGTTGTTTAAAGGCATAAATGTTACTAGATTTTAAAGTTGTTTTCATTATTTAATTTGATTATTCTCTAACAGTCAATAGTCTGTGTTGCACATGTTTTTTTTTCAATTATATTACTGTTATTGTCATAACTGAAGAAAAGGGAAGCAGTTTAAAGTTGTTCATTGTTTACAAATTTAGTTAAATACTCATTTATCTTTGTAAAATTAAATACTTGAAATATGCTCACTGGGTGTATTCATTGAAATGTAGGATAAAAGGACACAGTTGAATTTTTTTTTATTGTTTGTTGTTTCCGGTATATGGTACAGACATTTTTCAAAAACTGATGTTCATGTTGCGTTTTGTAATTACTCCAGTCCAGAGTTTCAAGCTCAAAATATTTTCTTGTATAACACTTGGTTTATCTCTGCAGATACTAATGGTGATGGTGTTTTGGATGAACAAGAAATGGAGGCATTGTTCACTAAAGAGGTGATTGTCATGTCTTTGAAATTTCTGACATAGTTTTTCACCTGGTTCATTCTTCTTACACTTTGCCTGTCTTTGCAGAATTGTAATCATTGTCTACATCTTTCTTTTCTCCAGCTGGAGAAAGTATATGACCCCAAAAATGAAGAAGATGATATGATGGAAATGGAGGAAGAGAGATTAAGAATGAGAGAGCATGTCATGAAAAATGTGAGTCAACTGAGTGCCTGATTGTATTTGGTATTGCATTTTACCTATAATTGATACTCTATCTTGAATGGTCTTGCTTATGTATCTAATAGTCTAGAATGTTCCTTTTTGTACCTTAGAAAGTCAGAGTTGGAGTGTGTGTGAGTCAGATAAGCGAGTAAGAATTTCTCTGTAAACAAGACAATAAATTGGAGAATGGACTTAATGGGTCATATTACATTGATTACCCTATCATCACACAATTTGTCTTCTGATTCACTACAAATTCAGCTTTCCATTTTTGTCTGGCACTATGCAAAATGACAGACAATATATTGTATTAACAAAAATTTTAAATACAATAGGTAGTGTAAACATGGACCGTAAATGTAAAAATGAAAATACATCTTCACGTTTTCATTGTAAAAATGTGCCAGAAGACAGAGTGAATGACTAAATGAAGATCAGAACCCATTTAGTACTGAAAAAGGTTACTCTGTGTCTGTCCTCACCGTAATAGCCCATGTAGGACTCTAGCCTCCAGAATAACATTTCTTCAATATTCTTTTTCTGCTCTCACTCTCCACCTCTGAACTCCCATTCTCCTTAGATCTTTCTCCAGATCATCCAACCATCTTTTCTGCTGCCTTCTTCTACACCAGTGATTCTTAACCTTTATTCTTCCTTCAGTGTACAATGAGAATATGTGAGTGTTCCCCTACTGAAGCCTAGGCTTTTCTCAATTTTTACTTAATCAACTGATTGTGATTGTTTGAAATGACAGCAATTATTTTCCATAATAATAGAATTGCTTCCTTGTATAGAAGTAGCTGGATGAAAAAGAACATTCATTTTTCTGTCACTAATTCCGTGTAGTTTTCCATGTAATTTTTGACTGGCACTCATTTAATGATGTTCAGCGTTGAGGAACATTAGTTTTAAAAGTAAATTAATTACCTTATTCGTTACTTAAAAAGTAACTGAATACATTACTTAGTTACTTAATATATATTGAAATGCATTAGAAACCGTGCATTACGTTTGCATTACTATTTTTTCTTTTGTATGAAAAAACTGCAAATTTCCTAAAAATCCTAAACCCAAGAACTTCAATGAAGCTGACTAGAAACAAAGCTAAATGTTATTTTCTTGTGTTTTATAAATATTGTGTCTAACCTAGGTCAGGATCTGAGAGATACACACTCCACAGGCAGCATAGCACTATCTGAGAGGGTGGACTATTAAAAGCAGCTTCTTCACTGGGTGGGCTGGGGAATGCAGACACAGTACTAGAATGCCCTGTGATTGTGTGTTCTAGCCAACTGCTAAAGCACATTAGCTTCTTTTCTTATATCCAGTGTTGTTGCAATAATCGCTGGTTCCCTGTTACCCTAAACTGGGTGGATTCAATTTTCCCCATTGCATATACAGGATAAATATGTCGTCTTATAAATTTTATTCAGTACTTTATGACTTGAAATGTCCTCACTAGCAGCACTTTTGCATGTGAAAAGTGACACCAGACATGGCAGCATGCCACCAAGGATGCTCTTGGTTTTCTAGGGTGGTGAATTTTGAGGAGAGGCTAGTTTCGTGGGTGTCAGAGTGATGAATAAAGGGTTGAATGTGATGTAGCTGGTCATCAAAGCACAAGGCAGATATGAAAAAATATTTGAAGTGCATCCCATCATCATGTAGGTCACCAACTCATGAGAATATTATACTTTTCGTCTCATTACCACTTTTGGTATACTCCACTTCTTAAAGTCTGTAATAACAGCTCAACTGTTCTTCCATCAGCAAAATCTGACCTCCTCTGCTGTGATGTTGTTAGGAATGTGAGATTGACCAAATACTGTCACTTGCTGACTAGAAGAATATCAACTCGCTAATCGAACAGACTGCATTAAGTATACAAGAATAGTTTGGGTTGCTGAACTTTTGCAAGCTTCATATGAAAGCGTAAACCAGGCTTTACTCTGACAACAGCAGGCAACATCTTTGCAAAACAAAGGCAATATTTCAGCAAAATAATGCAGTTTTTTTTTCTGTGGGAGTGGCAGGAATAATCTTTCATTCCATAGTAATGCAGCAATGCAGTACTATTTTTTTTTTTTCTTAAGTAAAGCAGGTATTTTTCCTTCAAGAAAATAAGTTTTGCATTACCATACTCGTTACATTAAAGAGTATGCAAGGTTCTCTTTGATAGCGAAGTTAGCTAGATAATGTGTGTACATTTTTGGAACAAGTACTGACTCTGAGAGAATGTTCAGTATTGCTGGCAACATTTTGACCCAAATGTTGAACCAAATGTTCAGTGTGATCAAATGTTGAACCAGAATGTTGACCAAATGTTGAACCAAATGTTCAGTATTGCTGGCAACATTTTGACCCCTGTGAGATGTTGCCTTAAACCAGGTAAGGTAAATATTTTAGTGTTCTTTGCTTGAAATCTACCTAGCCAGTGAGGAGTATTATTAGCTGTTGGATGACAGGGATATGGCCTGTACATTGTTTATTTTGATTATGGTAGGTTGGTTGTTACTTACTGTATGTTATACCTGCCCTTTACTATTTTTGTTTACAAAACGTAAAAGGCAAACAAATGCAGTTTTTATATATTCCAGTGTTCAATGTTAATAAATGGCTGTTCTTCATTAGTTATATGTGCATTATTAAGTTATTATTAGGCTTACTCTGTAATAGTGTTAGAAAATAAACAGAAGAAGGCAATTAAATTATTAATAGCAATATCATCTATCATCTTTAATCGTCCGATAAAACGTAATGATTATGACAGTCCTACATAGACCATAATTTTTTTTATTTTCTTCTACTTACCCTCTTATACTTTTGCACCAGCCTTGACAAAGGTTCTTGTGTACTGAAATTTATTAACAAAAGCATATCTACAGCTATTGCTATTACACTCCCTGTGTTTTATAAAGGAATATGCTAAATTAATAGTCCATTTCAAAAACCACATGTTCTTATTAAATAAGTCATTTTTTCTAATTTCTTCATTATAACATAAAAGGAGTAGGCCATTTTAGAGATAAATAATAAGCAATAATTACCAAAATACAGTATTTGTTGCTTGAAATAGTTTTGATAACTACTTATTTGGCTTAATTGTTATTTTTCAAATTTAGCATAAAATGGTCAAGTATTTCTGAAAATAAAAAACAAATGCAGTTTTTATAATGTACAATTAATTGTTGGTGACATTTGATTTAGTCCTGGAGGATTTGCATCAGCATTTAACCAGATTTAACATGAGTGGAAATGCAAATGTGTTTCCTCCCCTCATACATAGTAAACATAAAAGACAGAAAACATAATGAAGTACTCTGGCAACAGTCAGGTAAGCCATGGAAGGGTGGCCACCCCTGACACCTACACGGCTTTAAAACGTGAACAGAGTGGTATGTTTAAAATCAAGCTACTATGTACTGTACTTCATGAGACTGCCACATATTTGGCATAATGTTAAAACACTAAAATTCTTTAGAGCAGTGTGGTATGTCAAGAAGGTATGTCACATTCTTTTCACTTTTTCTTGATACATCATTAGAAGCAGCCAGTCGAACTACATGTTAGTAGTACTGTGCTTCATAGAGAAATAATACCAACCCCTAAACCCTGAATTGCTGTGAGTATGTGGGGAGTCTGTCTGACCATGAAGATGCATTTTAAAGCCATGTGTAGATGTAATTCAGATAAATTTGATCCAGATATGCAACATATTTTTAATACTAGTAAAGTAGACCTCACAGGTTAGAATATTAGAACAATCTAGATGATAACAGACCATTCAGCCCAAAAAGATTGCCACTCTTGTTCACTTAATTTTTCCAAAATCATCTAGTTTTGAAAGTCCTTAAAGTATTATTGTCTCCCACATTACTTGGTTAACTTACTCCATGTGTTTATGGTTCTCTATGTGAAGAAAAACTTCTAGTGTTTGTGTAGAATTTACCCTTAACAAGTTTACAATTGTGTCCTCATATTTTTGATGAACTAATTTTAAACAGTCTCAATCTATTATAATAATTTCCTTTAGAAATGTGAACACTTTAATCATGTTTTAATCTCTTTTTGCTTAAGATGAAAAGGTTCAGCTGTTCCTCTGCAGTCCTGGGAATCAACCTGGTCACTCTTTCCTAGACTTTTTCAAGTACTACTTTGTATTTTTTGTAATCTGGAGACCAAAACAACATACAGTACTCCAGATAAGAAAGCTTGAGCATAACCTCCTTGGACTTGTACTCTTCACATTGTGTTAAGTAGCTAACATTCTGTAAGCCTTCTTAATGGCTTCTAAACACTGTCCTGAAGTTGATACAGTGATCCCTCGCTATATCGTGCTTCGCCTTTCGCGGCTTCACTCCATTGCGGATTTTATATGTAAGCATATTTAAATATATATCGCGGATTTTTTGCTGGTTCGCGGATTTCTGCGGACAATGGGTCTTTTAATTTCTGGTACATGCTTCCTCAGTTGGTTTGCCCAGTTGATTTCATACAAGGGACGCTATTGGCAGATGGCTGAGAAGCTAGATTGCTTACTTTTCTCTCTGTCTTGCGCTGACTTTCTCTGATCCTGACGTAGGGGGTGTGAGCAGGGGGGCTGTTCGCACACCTAGACGATACGGACGCTCGTCTAAAATGCTGAAAGATTATCTTCACGTTGCTATTTTTTGTGCAGCTGCTTCCTGAAACGACATGCTGCACGGTGCTTCGCATACTTAAAAGCTCGAAGGGCACGTATTGATTTTTGACTGAAAAACAAACTCTGTCTCTCTCTATCTCTCTCTCTCTCTCTCTCCCTGCTCCTGACGGAGGGGGTGTGAGCTGCCGCCTTCAACAGCTTTGTGCCGCGGTGCTTCGCATTCTTAAAAGCCAAACAGCCCTATTGATTTGTTTGCTAGAGATTGTTTTCTCTATCTGTGACATTCTGTGCTCCTGACACGCACTCCTTTGAAGAGGAAGATATGTTTGCATTCTTTTAATTGTGAGACAGAACTGTCATCTCTGTCTTGTCATGGAGCACAGTTTAAACTTTTGAAAAGAGACAAATGTTTGTTTGCAGTGTTTGAATAACGTTCCTGTCTCTCTACAACCTCCTGTGTTTCTGCGCAAATCTGTGACCCAAGCATGACAATATAAAAATAACCATATAAACATATGGTTTCTACTTCGCGGATTTTCTTATTTCGCGGGTGGCTCTTGAACGCAACCCCCGCGATGGAGGAGGGATTACTGTAGTTACGACTCTACTGTGACTCCTAAATACTTCTCGTAAGGCATACTTTCGATTTTCAGACCTTTACATCCACATACATTAACTGTCTTCTTCCACAAATGTGCCGCAGCCTGTATGTTGTCCAGGTCACTCTGTAATGATTCTATGGATTCTGGATTATCTGCCAATGTACTTAGCTTGGTATCCTCAGTAAACTAAACTGTGTTCTGAATATTCCTATCTAAATTATTTATATATATTTAAAATAGCAGCAGTTCTAGAACTGACCTATGTGGGACACCACTGTTAACATCTGTGTTCCTTGCACCAAAACCCTCTGCTTCCTGTGTGTGAGCCAACTCTGTTCCCACTACACCAATACCCAATACACTACACCCTAAACTTCCTCATCTTTTAGTTAGATGCCCATCCTCCCATGTGGAACTTTATCAAATGCTTTCTAAAAGTAAAAATAAATTATACTGTATGCACCACTTTGATTGTAGCCTTTTTTTTTTTTTTGCTTCTTCAACACAGCCTCCCTTGTCTGAAACCATGCTGACTGTTGAGTAAAACTGTTCTTACCATGTATTGCTTAATCTTTTCCGTAATACTTCCTTCCATTATTTACTTGTGATGCATGTTAAGCTTACTGGCCTATAGTTGCATGGATCTGCCCAATCACCCTTTTTATTTAACGGGATTACATTTGCCATTTTCCAGTCCTTCTGGATTCCCCCAGTGCACAGTAACTTCATAAAAATAAATCTAGGATTTATATATGTACTCACTAACCTCCTTAAATAACCAGGGGTACATTTTATCTGGTCCTGGTGGTTTCTTTGATTTCAGCTTATTTAATCTAAGTAGTACCTCTCCTTTTACAATTTCCAAAGCACTCAGCCCCTCCTTAGTAGTCCATATTACCGCCAGGATGTTATCCACTTCCAAACATGAAAAGACTTCAGAAAAATGCAAGTTTAGAGCATCTTCTATTTTAATGCCCCTTTACTGTTCCTATTGTACTTCACCTTCTTTGACTGTTCTTTTACTACTAAAATACTGAAAGAATCTCTTTGATTAATTTTTTCCCTTATCTGCTATGTACCTGTCTAAATTCATTTTTGTTTCCCTGAATATTCTTCTTAAAGGTTGCCCTCATGCTCTCATATGCCCTACGATTTACATTGGAGTTATTAATCCTATATGCCTTATACAGCTGTTGTTTTTCTTTGCAGCGTCTTTTTCAACTCATTACTTGCCCACTGTAGAGTTTTTTTTACTTTCCTACTAATTCCTAATTTTGGGAATTTTTGTATTTGTTCTTCATTTCTTGTAAAACACTTTTTAAACCTGTTCTACTGCTCCTTGGCAGTCTCTACACTTATTAGTTTATTCCCTTAGACTAGACTTATCTGCTAAAAATTACCAAAATTTTCCTTACCAAAGTTAAACTTAACAGTTTTGTTCTTCATGCTCTTCCAAATACTGAGAATTATATTATGGTTATTTGACCCTAGAGGTTCAATTACCTCTACACCCTGAATTCTGTCCTGAATTTCAAAATACTAAATCTAGAGAGGCTTCCCTTCTGTGTTGATGCTTTAACATAACTGTGTTAAAAAACGGTCACTAATTACATCTTTAAACTCTTGCTCTTGTACCCTCCTATTTGAAAGCTTTGCACAGCTAATATTCAGGTAGTTAAAGCCTCCAATGACTATAATATTCCCATGCAAACTTGCCTTTGTAATGTTACTAAAAAGATGTGCTTTGAAGTTAACTGTCTGCATTGGGTGAAGTCTATAGCACACTCCTAAAATAAGATCTCTTTCACTAATGCTTTCCAGATGAATGCAGTTGCCCTTACTAAGATATAGCTCATCATCCAACTGAAGAAGAGATGCATTTAAATTCTGTTTGATATAAATAGTAACCCCTCTTCGTTTTATGTTCTGTCTATCCTTCCTAAAAATGTGCAACCATCTATGTTATACTTCTCATTCTTTGTTATTCAGCCAGATGTATGTTGTCGCTATAATATCATAGTCATGCTCAGCTACGTACAATTCCATCTCCCTTGTTTTATTTTTTTCCACTATTACACTACTGTTCATACCTTCATGTACAATATTAAATCTTGTCTGTCTTTCACTCCTCAAACCCCAAACCACTTGTCCCAATAGGAGTCCTAATCCCCATAAATGTAAACCCTTCCTTCTGTCCTACACTAACTATTCTCCTCAGTCTTACCTGGACTGGTGGGTGACACAAGTAGAACCTCAGAGAACACTACCTTGTCAGTTCTGCACATCAGCCTGGCACATAACTCTTTCAATTTGGATTGCCAAACTGACTGCCTGTCCTTATGTATGTCACTTTTCCTACATGAACAATGACGACTGAATTCAACCTGCTCTGGCCAGGAGCTTGTCAACCCTTCCAGGGAGATCTCCCATTTGTGCACTTGAAAGGCAACACACCGACTTCCTGTCTCTGGAGCAAACCTACACTTTAATCACGATAATGATTGAGCCCCCCACTATACAACCTCTCTCTTTCTGGGGACTGCACCCTTAACCTTGCACCTTATGACTGTGACCCACCTATCTCTGCCTGTCTGGTCTGCAGTCTCTTCCTGTGCCACCTTAGGCGTGCACATTATCTCTCTAAAGAAAACCTAGGCCAGGTTCACCAATTCTCTACACTAACACAGGCCAACCAACTGCTCCTTCAGTTCAGCGAACCAGAGCTTGAGGTGCGAGATCAGTTGGCATCTCCTCCAGACATAGCCTTCGAGGCTCCTTCAAGTTATTCTCCAAATAGTCCAACATGCAACAGGACTTGATTTGCACTGGCCTCAGTATTAAAATTTGGTTTTGGATTGCTAACACTGCTCAAACCTCCTTTTTAATTTAGTGCAAATGATTTAACTAAAATTATTAAACGAAAAAAAAATACATCAAAGAACAAAATGAGCTATTTTACTACTTCTAGCCCCTTAAGCTTCTGTAATACCTTCCCTGTTTTACTAATTTGCACATCTCTTATTACTTGCTTACATTGGAGCTCTCTGCTTACACCTTTTGAACATCTTATTAATGAACCCTTACACTGCTACTATCTCCCTCTTATTTTACTCTGCATTCCTTACCACTAAGAACTGTTCTACCCAGCAGAACATTTTACACCCTATACCCCTTCTTACCAAGAAGACTCACTTACTGAATATTGGATACAGCCTAGTTTACTTAGATCAAAGAATAAAAGGTTATTTTACTACTTCTGACCCCTTAAGCTTCTGAAAAACTATGCCTATTGTACTAATTTGTGCTTGACTTATTACGTAATTTCATTGGAGCTCTCTGCTTACACCTTTTGAACATTATATTATTAATGAACCCTTTAAACATCCTTTATCTACCTCCTATTTGCTCTGCATTTCCTTACCACTAAGAACTTTTCTATCCAGAAGAACATTTTATATAGTACTCCTTCTTACTAAGAAGGTGAATATCAGCTGCAACTTATTTAGTTATTTGCTGTGTCTGTTTCTAACGACACTTTCACTTGTCTACGTACCGCTGAGCCCTTCTCATTACCAGTTACAAATCAGTGATTTACTTATTGTTAAACACATGTGCCCTCACTTTTCCACTAGCATTAATGCTTAACCTTACAAGTGCTGTATGGTGCGCTATCTAATTATTCGTTATATGACTTAACTTTTCCCCACTACCAAATTATTTTTAAACAGTTTGTGACCACAACACCAGTTATTTATTTGTAGACTTGCCAGTTATAGCTACCACTTCTCTTTGCCTCACCACGCCTCTCCTCTCCTTTCTGACACTAATTTTGAATACCAATAATAGAACAAGTGCAAGTAACAAGGAACTTTTCCTAAACAGTTTTCGAATACTCTATTTTTAAAAGGAACTTTTCCAAAATACTTTCCAAACACTACTTTTACTGTTGTGCGAGGGGGAAAAAAAAAACCTTTCTAAAACAAAAACAAGTTTTAAATATTCCTACATGGCTCCTAAGCGGCAACCAAAAACGAACATTTTCAGGAGCAGAATTTATTTTTTAAATAACTCTTGCACCCCAGTAATACAACTACACGGCACTACCTCCTGTTCCACTTGCCAGGATGACACCTGCCTGTCAGTATGTCTAAGGCACTTTAATGCTATTTGTGGTCTGGGAAAGCATTTGCCAATCTGTTACTGCTGCAAAAGTTTTCTTGCAGAAATTTAGAATCAAAATACAAAGAAATTGCTACCAATTAATCTATATGAAGCAAGATAGACACAAAACATGGCACTGACGTGGGCACGCAAGGCATGCTAGTTTGGAAGATGCTGATACTGCCTCAAGTCAGATTCCAAAAGTGTTAAATGCATTTAGATTTCAATATTTAGTCTTATAATTTGGCTAAGTAAAGCTTATAAGATAAAAAAAATAGGTATTTGATTGGCTAATAATGATAGAAATCAACATACAATGCTGAAATGGCTCACACATGAAGTAGCCAATATGCCATTGTCATAGTGGGGCTGATTAATGCAACTACAAGTGTTATATATTAGAAATATTTAGATGAGAACATGCTATTTAGCCCCACAAAGCTGTCCAGTCCTATCCTCTTAATTCCTCCAAAATAATATTAAGTCAAATTCTGAAGGTCTCAAGTCCTAGTGTCTACCACACTACTTGGTAACTTATTCCATGTGTCTGTGCTTCTTTGTGTGAATAAAAGCTTTCTAATATTTGTGTCAAATTTACCCTTAATAAGTTTATAACTGTACCCCTGTGGTCTTGTTGTATCTCGTTTATGCTTAAACTGAAAAGGCTCAGCTGTTTTAGTCTTAGTGATAATTTATCCCCTGCAGTCTTGGACTTTGCCTAGTCATTCTCCTCTGGACTTTCTTCAATGGTTTACACAGTTCTCCCATACTAATTCAACATAACCTCCTTTGACTTGTACTCTACAAGTCGTGCTGTGTAACCTAATATTCTGTTAGCCTTCTTAACACTAGAATCCCTGAAGCCTACGAAAAAACTTGTAATCCCAGATGACCTTAAATTCCTTCGCATCTCTCCATTAGCGTTGTTTGTTTTGTAAATGTGTTGATCAGTACAAGCAGCCTGCTATCCCATCCACCCCAGTGCCACAGAAAGGGCAAAAAGTTCTTCTAGCTTAAGTCTTGTTTATCTCGGTGTGAGGTGCCTGGAGTTGTATAGGGTAAATAATATATCGTTATTTGGAACACATACATTTCATGTTTGTTCTATGACTGCAACGATCTATGTAAATGTAGGATGACTGGAAATGCGAGAAATGTTGAACACATACCTAAAACAAACTTTTTTTCATGTTATAGTACTAACGACAAAATTTTTGACATGAAGTGTGTAATGTATGAAGACTGAAGTCCAAACATCAAATAAACACTTTCACAAAAGGTACACGTGTAACAAAACAAGTGTGCTTTTATTCAAGAATATAGCCGAAGAAAAAGAAATAGGGTATGACGCTTACACAACCACTTCTGTGGTGCAGTGGTAAAAACTGCTGACTTGTAATAAAGAAGTGGCCGGTTCAATTCTGGCTGCCTCGCAAATATACAGTTTTTAGTAGTGAGCTGCTCTTATTGTTAATATTATACAATAAATACATGCATTTTATTTGTGTCTGTAACAGCCAGTGTAAATTTATAGTATTTATAAAAGTTAGCGTTTTTTTTCCCCCACTTTTATTCTCTCAGTCACAATCATGATACAACCCACCATCACCACAACCCCAGATCGGACGCTGTTAGTTTTTATTTGAAACTGGGAATACCTGTAGATGTGAGTGGTGTTTTGAGACAATGGAACTGGAAAGTCTCTGATCTGGAGGGATAAACGCTGACAAACAAACGCTGGTGAATCATGCCTTCTTGGTATCTCATTGTCACTTGAATTTTTTATATTCAGTTTTATTGAGTGTTCCTGCTCACGCTGAATTAGTATGCACCTTATGGTCCATGATGTCAAAGCTGCACTGACAAAGACAGTGTAATAAATTTCAGAAAACATTGTGGCACTGATGCAACATTATTCATATTCATTCGCATACCTTCTTGCAGTTGTAATCAGTAACCACGTTTTTTTTCCCAACACACACACACCCCGATCTTGCCCAGTCTCCACATTTTGGTGCAAGGTGGTGTTTCTTTTGTACTCTAGCACATGCAGAGGAAAGAATAGTACAGAGAGGTCAGTTCCGCACTATATGCAATCATCAAATTCGAATGTTAACAATTCCCAAACTCATAAGGACTGTCCTTCCTACATTTACGACATGTGTACCTGTTGCAATGTACACACTTCTCTCTATGCTGTGGTTCCTATTACATTGAAGGGGCACCTGATAGGGAGTTTGCTTTCCTGGGAGAAGCGGTGGTCTTGGAACAGAAACTTGTTGATGTTGTGTCCTCTTTTTCTTTTTCCATCGTCTTTTCTTGTAAGAAGCCACAATGAAGTTCGTGTGCAAGGTGAGCAAAGAACACTCTTCTTTTCTCAGTGGACCCCGTGCATACCTTGCACAGTACATGTGCGTTCATCACAGCCTGGTCAAGCGTGTTGTAGCACACAGCAACCGGCCACCTGCGTGTTCCTGTTCACACTGAGTAAGCTCACACCTTCTGGTCCATGATGTCAATGCAGCACCAGAGGAAAAAAAGAAAGAGACAAATATATGTTACATTTTGAAGAAATCATTTTATGACCTGAATAGTACCAATCAGAAAATATCATTGCACTACTACAATATTATTTTAAAACGAATAGCGTCAGATCAGGTGTAAATTGTATATGTAAAAGTTAGCTTTTTTTCAGTTTTATTCTCTGTCACGTTCACACTCTCCTTCCCTCAACTCCTGATCTGACCCTAACTAACCTCGTGAGCATAAATTTACACCCGATCTGACGCTGTTAAGTTTTCAGATAATATTGCATTAGTGTGAGATGGTTTCCTTCCAGTTTCTAATTGCATTTGGATTATGTAGGACCCCATAATCACTGACACTTTGATATTTTTTACAATATCTGTAGATGAAAGGCCTACACATCTAAGGGTAATAATGCTCGGTCTTATTTCATTTGTTAATTGCCGTTTTTTTGCAGTTATCACTAGAATATTGTCCAAGTAGTACTTCAGAGGGTGTAGTAACACAGTCTGTTCCAACTCTGCTTTAAGACAGAGGGTTTTTATGTAACCAACAGAACTTGGGACACCTGTGCAAATTGTTAGCTTTACCTTGCAAGGCTTAATTTGCTTTAATTGCTGCATAACATCTGTGTGTTGTAGCCTATTAGTTGTTCCCTGAAGAAGGCTCTTTTTTTTTAAATTCTGATATTTCCTTATTTTTCAGCTTCTGCTAACATAAACTTTAAATTTAATGCTCTGGCATTTTACTGGTTACTTTTTCACCATTTTAGGTCATTCATTGCATTTCAACTGAATAAATTTGAAGAATAACTGGAAAAACTGAGTTATTCTAAAACTTTTGACTGGTAGTATATGCTGGTTGGGACAGGCTCCAAAAATCCAGTGGTCTAATATATTAAGCAGGTTAGGAAATTACATGACCTTTAAATCTTATGACCTTGCCTGTAACTAATTGTTTCCCATGCCCAATTTATATAGTGGATTTTGTAATTGCTGGGATACAGTAACTGAAATGCTATTTTAACAACTTATACTCAGTTTAGCAAAATATAATCCCCAAGTTATATTTGCTTAATTGAAAATGTTTAGGTTCTAGTATTTCCCTTTTTAATGCAAGGACCAAATTAAGTTGAGGATTACTTTAAATAAGAGTGTTTTATAGGTAAAGCAAACCTTCTCCATACTCGTTTGCTGCAACATAATAAATTGTTTACTGCTCAAGCAGATACAATGATATTTTTGGGTAAAAAACAGAATGGGAAACCACAAAAGGGTTTTCCTAACTATGTCTGAGCTTTATTCACTTGATTTTGTAAAAATTGCACTTGAAACTGAACAAAATTTGAAATGATATATTTAGACAAAAAATAACATCCCAGATCAATACAATCATCCTGGGATGTTCACACACACACACACATTGAACTGTTTGCCAGAAAGCAGTTTTTTTTTTTATTTGTCTCAATTATGGCACACAGTGGAATTTATAAGAATATCATCTTACTGCATAGCAAATGAAGAAGGCTGTTGAACATCAGATAACACTGGTTTGTTTTAGAATCTGTAAAGCCCTTTTCAAAGTTTTTCACAAGAGTCAAGGGTGTTGTACCGTGTTAGCCATTATGAATGTAGAGAAAAGCCAAGCAAAATGACACCTTTTATTGGCTAACTAAAAAGATTACAATATGCAAGCTTTCGAGGCAACTCAGGCCCCTTCTTCAGGCAAGATGTAATACAGAGACTGGAGTTCCCTATGTTTATATACACACTCTAGGACAAGAAACAACACTGGTAAATCTTTAAATGAGAAATTTTAAATGTAAAAAATTAATAGATTAATTCAGGCTAGGGTTAATTTAACAAGAGAGAGAAGAACAATGTATGGTCAAGATCTCTGGATAAGATAACTGTCCAACAAAGTCTTTTGAAGTTTGTAATGAGTTTTTTCAAAACAATGTAGATCTGTAGACAGGTTGTCTGTCATTCTGAGAGATGTAAACAATCCTCATATCTGGCCATAAAACTCTTGTCTCTATTCAATCCACTAGAGAATGAATTTACACAGGTTCCACATTAAACATGGAAACACAGATGTTCCTGTAGCTGCCCACTTCAACAGCCATGGACACTGTGAGAAGGATTTTAAAGTCACAGTGCTTATGGACAACTTCAAAACACAGCAAGAGAGAAAAGAATGTGAAGTTAAACTCATGCTAAAATTTAATACATTACAACATGAATTGACATTTTCTGTCACCGTACATTTAAATAAATCATTGTTGACATGGAACACGCTTGAAATGCATGTGTTCCAAATAACGGTATATTATTTACTCTATACAACTCCAGGCACCTCACACTGAGATAAACCAGACGCTAGCTGGAAGAACTTTTTGCCCTTAGTGGGGGTTTGGGGGGGGGGGGGGGGGGGGTGGAATAACAGGCTGCTTGCTGCTTGTGCTGATCGACACATTTACAAAACAAAAGACGCTAATGGAGAGGTGCGAAGGAATTTAAGGTGGCCCAGGATTGAGTTTTTTCCTAGGCTTCAGGGATTCTAGTGTTAAATTTAAAGTTTAGGTTAGCAAAAATGGGGAAAAAAGGGAAATTACTCAATGCTATAAATGGGCCTTCTTCTGGGCACAATTAATAGGTTACAATCTACAGATGTTCTACAGCAATTAACTTAATTAAGCCTTGCAAGGTGAAGCAAACAATTTGCACAAGTGTCCCAACTTCTTTTTGAGAAGTTGAATAAAAAGAACAGGTCTTTAATTTTTGTTTAGGGCTGGGCAATATGCCAAAAAATGAAGCCTTGATTGTGTTAAACTCGTGGACGATTTATGATTTGTTCAAATAGTTCCTCATAAAAATCACTTCACTATTCTTGGTTGGGGGGAAACAAAATGAGAAATCTGTCCACATTTTGCAAACTGATACTATGGAATCCTTCCTAGTAATACCAAGAGATATATATTTTATTGTCCATGAGGAAAAGTGCAAAAAAAGAAAGCTTCTTTCTTTTCTATAGTTTTGTTGTAATTTGTTTTACATTCTCCTTCTCTTCACATCACTTACAGGGAGCTTTTCTTTTTTGCACTCCTCAGTGTTCTTCCTTATATGTCCTTGGCCCCTTTCTTTTCTTTTTCTTTTTTTTTTTTTTTCCTCCAAAAAAAAAGGTTTCACCAGCAGGAAATACCAGCCAGCTTCTTCACTCTACTATAACTACATGAGGGGCTTACTCTAACCATTTTTGGGCCCTAAATAAGGTTTTGCTTTGGCACCCCAACTAGCACAGTGCAAACATGTGCTGTGATATTGCATGTTTCATCAAGATAGTTTCAGGTTATATCGCACCGTGGCCCCTGTTCCTCCTTCGGGTGGTGGACCTCACTGCTAACACTGTTGCTCCCAGAACCCAGTCCTGGATAAGCATTAGAAAATGAATGAATGAATCAAGAGAGTTCACGTTTGAGGTGCAGCTAAAAAGAAGTTGTAAAGCTTTTAAAAATGCCCAAAGAAAGCAATGGCAATCTCCTGGGCCTCTGGCTGCACCTGTTACTACTAAATTTAGAGTGCGGGCAGCACATGGCACAAAGAGAATTCAGGTTTTTTTTTTGTTTTTTTTTTGCAGCAGTCTGTAGAATTGGAGGTGGACAGAGTTAAAAATGCTAAGATTTGCCATGGGTGTGATGAGAATGAATAGGATTAGGAGCGAGTATATTAGAGGGTCAGCTCAGGTTGGACGGTTTGGAGCTAAAAGTCAGAGAAGCAAGATTGCGTTGGTTTGGACATGTGCAGAGGAGAGATGCTGGGTATATTGGGAAAAGGATGCTAAGGATATAGCTGTCAGGCAAGAGGAAAACAAGAAGGCCTAAGAGAAGATTTGTGACAGAGCAAGATGCAGAGAACAGGAAGGTATGGAAAAAGATGATCTGCTATGGCAACCCCTAATTGGAGTAGCCAAGGAGGAAGAAGAAGAAGAAGTCTGGTCTGCACACCTTTATCCTTCCCCTTCATGTTATCACCACTTTCATATAGTTGCTCTCTGCAATCATCAAAGGAAATATTTAGTTCTTCTAGTCTGTCCAGGGCAGGAGAAGACAAAATTTCTCCTGTTGTCTCTGTTGCTGGAATTAATCTTATAGAATGCTATTTAATCTTGGGTACTTCCTCCAGTGTGACAATTTGTGTTGTTTGTTCCTCATGGCTAACATCAGGTGTGCAATACAAAATAATCAAGTAATATTTGGACTTCTTGATGTCACATACTGTATACCCATTTACTTTCTCACTTAAGGAATTAATTAGGTCGTTTTGAATTGTTTTGCCAAGGTAGCTTGTATATGTGCTGGTGCCACTTTCAACATGTTTTGTTAGTTGTTTCATAAATGCCTTTCTCTTGAAGCAACCTCTGATAATCAAACTCATTGAACAGTGAACACGAAAAGACCACTTCTAGGGAAAATGCAACAACTTCACATATATGACAGTAGGGGAGTTCTAGCCCTCTTTTGTTTTTCAGAGGCAATTTCCAGTTGATTGATTAAATAATTTTCAGATCAGTTCTCTTTTGTGCAAAGTAAGACATTGCATTTTTCGTGGAGTATTCCATGGTGTAGAGAAATCCATTGTGTAGCTTACTAACAAAATAATTTAATAGCAATTGCAGATTTATATTATTAATTCAGTCCCACATTCCTAAGTGTGTGGTTTTATTTTATCGCAAGTGTCTTCTCTCAGATAGGTAAACCTGTGCCACTGTTTGTCAATCAGGTATCACAATTAAAAGTTGATACCCACCTTTTTGATCAGGTGAGCTACCTGCAAAATGTCACTGTATAAAACTGAACCAATCAAACACCTCCCATAAAATATAATCACTTTTGTCATTCTGCCCACTTATGGAACCTTACTGCCTAAGCACAAGCAAGTGGTGTGCAGAAAAGAAAAACAAAACACTTTGAATGCAGCCCCTAACCGGAATGCTCAGGGCCGTGAGTGATTGCTTAAGTTGCCTAAGCCACAAGCCGGCTATGACTGTAGCTCTCTGGAGTAACCTACCTCTAGAGGAGTCACTTTCTCCAAGTGCACTCTTTTATACCCTTCTGACTGCTCTTTTCAGACAGCCTGCTCATTTTTCTTCACCATCTTTCACAGCCTAACCACCGTTGCAGGGTAAGAAGGCATGAAGGACAGCTTCAGCGTATTTTCCCCTGGTCCCAGACAAGGCATGCTCTGTTGTCTAACAGAATTTATAATAGTGAGTATGCCTTGTGCAGTCCATGCTTGAAGCTTTGCTTTCTTGCACCGATTCCATTCTGCTGTTTCTGTTTTAAGTGCTGAAATTAATTGGATGATCTATTATTTTTAACTGCTATTGTCTTTTTATAAACATTGAATTTTACATTCGTTCATATCCAAACGTTACATGCGACACAAAATGTCCGCTGAATGACTTGGCATCAGAGATTGACTTGCATAGTAGGGCAGCATCAATTGAGAAACATCACAGTCTCAGCTATCCAATGGTGTGAAGTTTGAAATGGTATGATCCACAGAGCAGGAAGAACCCCGGCCAGAAACATCTGACTCTGACTCTGATCTGACTCTAGGAAACAGCGCAAGTACAGATGCAAACCAAGTGTGATCAAGAGTCACCGGTTCGATCCCCACTCACTCCTATATTTGCCATTTTACAGTAGTAAGCTGCTCTTTTTGGGGGGGGGGTGATGTTAGAGCACGTGAGCTTATTCAGTGCTGTAGGATCAACGCACATGTTGATCTTTTTTTTCCTTCAGTAATAGTGCCAACATAAATCCACACCCGATCACACTACTGAAAATGGCAAATATAGGAGTGAGTGGGGATCGAACCGGGGACACTTGATTACAAGTCAGCAAATCTTAACGCTACGCCACGGAAGCTGTTGTATCATCCTTGAACCTTTTGTGAAAGTGTTTACTTAATCTTTGGACTTCAGGCTTCATACACTGTATAGTTTATGCCTACATTTTGTCATTTACTACTAAAATATGAAAAACGTTTCTGTTTTAAAAATGTGTTTACACAGATTACTATAGAAACGGAACACACATGAAATGCTTGTGTTCCAAATAGCGATCTACTATTTCCACTCTAAAACTCCAGCACTTCAGTCACTCCCAGATAATCAAACAAGGCATGAGGTGGGAAAACTTAGTGAACGTTCTGCAGCAGTGGGGGATGGAATAGCTGGCTGCTTGATGCTCGTGTTAATGGGCACATTTAGAAGACAAAGGAGAGGTGAGAACGGTTTTAAGGTGGGCCGGATCTACAAGTTTTTTCGTAGACTCTGGTAATTCTAGTGTTAAAGGGCTCTCCACACAGCTATCTGCCTCTGCTCCCAATCTTGAGCTTGCTTGCTCACACGCTCCAGCTCCTTTTGCCTCATGCCGCCTTCTCTCTCTCTCCCTTTAACCTCCATTCTATTCTTGTCTGTTGTCTTTTTTTCTGTCCGATCTCATACCAGCGCTGCTTCATACAGTATTCCTCCGTTGGTGTAGCATCTCAATCTCGCACCACAGAAAGCCAATGAAGCAACTGAGACAGCCCACACCCTCATGTGCAGGTGCGTCTTGCCCCAGATACTCCACCAACTCCCTGCAGCTTTATGACCATGCACACCCACGGAGAATGAACCAGCCAATTATTTATGATTTTATTAAAAAGAGCCACTTTATCTGTGCCATGTGCCTGCTATACCACAGAGTATAAAAGGCAAAGACAAATCATGGAATAACAATACCAGATCAAAAAATGCAGCCTCCGGTTTTTCAAGAGTAATTTTTTAGCCTGCTTTTTGTGAGGTTGATCAAGGGCATAACTCTTTCAGAGAAGTGAGGTGTGAACCTGTACCCTGTTAACCCTAAGAAAGCTTTTATTTGCCTTTTGTTTTGCCAGAAAGGTTAGTTCAGAATGGTGATGATTTTGGAACACTCTTAATTTCCTCCTCCTACCAAATACCCTAAATATTTGGCCTCTGTCAATCCAAAGAAACATTTCTTCGTATTTGTCCAGAGACTGGCTTTGCATAGTATGGTAATAACTTTCTGAATATTCTGTATGTGATTCTCCCATGTGCTGGAATAGATGACGATGTCATCTAGATAGGCGGCACTGTAGCCATGTAGTGTTTAGCCGTAGCACTTTATTCACCTGATGTGGAAAGAGGCTTGTGCCCTGTGCAAGTGAAATGGAAGGACAAGAAACTGCTAGAACTTCACAAGGTTATTATTACCTTACAGTGAAACCAATACCATAATACATTAGTTGGCTTGGTCGTATCTTATTAAATTACAATTAATAGTTTTTGGAATCAAAGTAATACATATGGTTTAAGGTGAGCAATGTTTTGCTCCATTCCTGGTCAACTTTCTCCAGACAAGGAAAGAATTTTCTGCACACTTTCTTTGTCGCACCTGCTGGTTGCAGTTGGTTCTACAGTTCCTCTTTGAGGATTTTACACACAGTGTCCTTGGCTGATAGAAACGTTATGCCTGCTGGGTTTGCTGTTGATCAGTCAGCCCCCATTGTTAGCAAGGCAAACAATTTGTTTACATACAATCTGTCTATCTTGCTCATGCACTTGCTGAACCTCAGAAAGGTTGGAGTAATGGCAACCCTGTCCAAACTCCCAATATAGATAGATATTCCACCCTTCCAGTCCAGCAAAGTTGCCCTCTGGAATAAAGAGATTGTTTCAACCTTGGTTGAAGCCACATCCTATCAGCTATGGGTTCTGGCAATGGGCTAACAAAATTGACCAGGTTGAACCATAGTTTTATTAGAAAAGCAGTTACTTAGGGTGTGGTTGATATTTTTTAAAGGAAGGAATAGAGGTATTGCAATAAGTCCATCCTTTTGGCTAAACATTGGTGCAAAACTATCTACCACAACATTGTCAGATCTAGAGTTATGGTCCTTTTTTCAGAATTTGGGCACCCAGCTTGTTACCTCCCTGCATTGTTACAAGGCCTGGTATTAATTGTCTTATCAGATAAGGTGCAAAGCTGAATTCCAATGAGTGGTTCCACCATGCAGACTGAGACTGACAATAAGAGTGTCTGGTCCTGTCTTTTAAGCCAGGATTTGCATTCTAGCCATAGCAACAGAATGGATAATCTCTGTCTGTCAGTCCTACACTGTCTACACAAAATGACTTGACTGTTGCTTCTGTAGGAGATTAAGGATGACATCAAAACAACCTTTTATTGGCAAGTAATGAAACAGGCATTTTATATTGTTCCCATTTTAATGAGTTACATGGATATTGCTCTCTTAATTCAGGAGTATTTTATTAATTCCATTGATATATCAGTGAGAGTGAGATGCAAAATTTAATGAAAATCTGTGTGATGCTGACAAGATTATACTTGCTCAGATTACGTAGTATAGTTGTAAATGAGTTTTGCTCTTACTTATGCATTTTCTTTCCTTTAATGGTAACCACGCACAAAGTTGTAGACATGTTTGCTAAAGTTCATAGTAACATCGAGGAATAATTGTGTAATATTCTTAGGTAGTGCACTTCTGAAATACCATGAAGTACAGAAAGAGTGTGGTAACAGAAAATGGTGTTCATTCTGTATTTAGTAATTAGTATAGTCTATAATTGTACATTAACCAAAAACTGTTCACAGCAGTCTGCACCATCACTCGGTGAAGAGCGTTGTACAAAAAACAAGTTGAAGTTGTTGGAAAATGCAATGATAGCATTCATAAAATTGTGTTTATTTTGCCTTAAAGTTAAAACCCATGCATCTTAAAATCAAAGTATGCATAGCTTTCAGGTTATGTGCTATGATGTGAACTCTTACTGTTAAGGTCCATATAGTATTTTACGGAATTAGATCGGAATTCCTTTATTTGCCATTCCATCTTGTTAAGATGTGTTATATTAAGAAAATAAAGTATATGTGCAATAGTGGGGGAGTAGTGTCTTTTTTGATAATTTGATCTAATCATTAGTCTTTTCTTATAATTTGACATTGTCATATGTCACAGAAAAATATTTTTGCAAAGGTTATGAATATTATAATGGATCTAACATTACATCCAAATTCCTAGTGAAATTAAAAACCCAAAGATACGCCCTATTTTGTCCATAAATTAAAATGTAAATTGCAACCTTCTCTCTTTTGTGAGCCAATGCCCACCAAAAGATTTGTACTTGTAACTGTACAGTATAGTACACTAATATAATTGGAATATAACTTACCATAAAAAGTAAAGACCATTTTGCTTATGTGTGGCAGATTGTAGATCACAATCACATCACCAGGCATGGCTAAAGTAGATTTATACATTAACTTGGGAACAGGTCTAAAATGATCAGTTCATTTCTTTTCCTGCAGGTAGACACAAATCATGATCGTCTTGTTAGCTTGCAGGAGTTTCTGAAGTCAACTGAGAGAAAAGATTTTTCTAATACTGCAGGCTGGGAGGTGTGTATATCTAAATATTAATATTAAATATGTCGATTTGCCATAAATTGTGTGATTGTGTCATTGATTGATCTTGTGTTTCCAATATAGACATTAGATGAGAAGCCTGCATACACTGAGCAGGAACTTAGGCAGTTTGAGGCAGATCTTGCTGTTCAGGAGGCAGAGCTTGGAAAGAGAGCGGAGCAACTTTGGAAAGAACATGAGGACCTAAAACAAAGGGAGAGAGAGCTGCAGGAGCAAAAGAAAGAGTACCAGCAAGTAAATAAATAAATAATATATTTTTAATAAAAATATATATTTGTTATAGTTTGTAGTGCTTAGTTCATATATACAATAATGTACCATTTATCTTACCAGTGTATGCTTCTTTTTAAACCAATGTCTTTTCTTAGGCAGTAATGCAGATGGCACAACGAAAGAAAGCTCCACAGGTACAGGAGCAACCTCCATCAGGTCCTCAAGAAGAGCTGCAATTTGTGGGGGACAAACAGCCAGGTCATTAGGTTTTATTTGCAAACTCCTCAGTGACATATATATTTGAAAGATAATCTTTATACTGTAGTGTTATCCTGTCAAGTATTAACTTAGTGGACAGCAGTAAGTCCAATGTGCATGAGCACAGGTAGTTAAGAAGTAGCTAAAATGTACTTAATAATAGAAAATATGTATGTTTGTATAATTATGTATAAAATACATACACATATACAACAATTTTATGAAAAAGTGGTTGAAAGGTAAAGACAATTCTTCTGCACTGGCATTTCTGCAAAAAAGGCAGATTTTTTTTTTTTTTTTAAAAAACGCTGGCCACAAATGCAACACCTCTATTAGTGAGATACAAGGAAATGTGGCCTGATCCATGAAGTTTCATTGTCTCCAGTTGGTTGCTGGTCAGACTAGGTTCAAAGCATTCTGTAAGTGAGGAAGTATCTGCTGGATCTGGCATAAAAAGTAGAACACACATTTTGTTTGTTTGCAAAATGAGCCTTTAGTTGCCTCTCCCATTTTTTGTGTATAGTAATTTTTAAATGAGGCAGGAAAGAAGATTTTGATCATTTTGAATAATTAAGAAAAGCATGGTAAGCATATATTTTGTAAAATCACCTTAAACATTTCAGAGGGTTTTCTCTCATGTCAAAATGCATTCAAGTTTTACAAACTACAGAAATTTATTTCCATAAACATTTTAAATGCTTTCATTATTGCTATTTAATATACATATCTAGGACTTTTGAGCTGAAGAACAAAAAATGTTTCTACATGTAAAGCTGCACACCTGAGTGTACCATTTCTGGTGTTGGTAGAAAAAGCTTATTTATAATATCGCAGTGGCAGTAGACAGTTGCAACATGAATTCATAATAATGTAGACAATCTAGAGGGGTGTTCTTAGAGAAACAGCTTGACAGTCTCTAAAAAATTGAAAAGCTTCTGATAAAAGATGGTTGTCGTCGTCTTCTTTATAACACACATTGCAATGGTCTTCAAACACTGTTTCGTTACCAAAACACAAATTAAGTCAAAAGTACACTTTCTTATTGTTCAGCATTTGATTTACATGTAGGCAGAAATAATAGTTACCTTTTAATACAATTTAAAGTACACTAGAGGAATTTATTATTTTTGTATTACCCAAAATCTATACCCCACCCCCATTCTCAATCTGTCCATTTGTAATTGAACTATTTAATGTAAATATTGGATGTTGCCTGGCATTAACATTAGTTTGTTTTAATTCACATTCCGTCATTGCCATGTTTAACAAAATCGTGCAATAAATATTATTTGGTCAAATATAACAATGTAGAAACAATACATTTCTGTAAAAACAGAATTATTTTGCATATCTAGCTTGTAGTACTGATGGCTGAATTTAAGTTTTGAGTAGCTGATTAGTATTTAGTGATTAATGTTCTTTGCAAGCTTGCTGGAGTTTCCCTAGCATTTCAAACTATATATTTTAAAATGTTTGTTTAAAACAAGTTATGTGGGATTAAAATTAGAAATCTATTCTGCTTCTGCTTAGTCCCTTTTTACTAGTGCATTTGGAACATTACACCAAAATATTAATTTCATTTTTGTTTCCTTTCCAGAAAAAGAAAAAATGGAACAAACACACCTTCAAACAGAAACACTACCTCCTACTGAGCCCCCAAGAAATCAGCCTGATCAAGCATTTTAGGGATAATAGTCCTTACTGTGTTTTCTATTGTCTCTCTCATTCTCCTTTCCCATAGCATTTCATTGTTGATTGGACACTCTTTACTTAATTTTCATTACTACTAATTTCTAAAGACATGCTTTTTTTCTGTTTTTCTTGGAATAATGACTTTGAAAGATTCTCGCATTTTGCTTTTAGTAAAACTTTGTCTAGTCCAAAAATTATCATTTGGTTTATTTTTATGTGGACTTTATTCTGTGTTTCCACAATTAACATTTTCTTTGGTATAAATTACTTGCAGTTGATCCATGGCCACCTTTTTATCAGTGAAACAGAAGTTGAATTTAATATGGATTGTGGCCTGCCTGTATTACTACAATGTGTTTTGAATCAGATACATTTTTCCAGGAATATTTGTTTTATGAGGTTTCCTTAGCCATCCCACTAAGGAGGGAAAGATTTTAGCACTGGCAATCAATATGATCCATATGTGCAAGCAGAACCGATTTAAAAAAAAAAACAAAAAAAAAAAAAACCCACAGGCAAAAAACTCTATTTAAATATGTGTTTTGATTTGAAGAAGATTTATTTATTTTTAAATTGTACTTTTTTATGGCATTGTTGCCAGCACTTTAAACAAATTAAACTTGCTGCAATTTTACAAACTGTTGTATGCCTTTAAGGTTAAAAATAATTAAATGAAGTACAGCATTGCTGTCTTAATAAAGAAACTAACAACATTTTTAAAATTAATATGCAGTCATTTTTTACATTTATGCAACCTTTGGTGTTTGTATTTTAGTTATACAATATTCTTTCATTGGTTGAATTTCTCCAGTACTGTTAGTTTCTGCATTTTTCATCACTGTAAGTTAAGAAATGCTCCCTCAAACATGACTGTAAAGTTGTTTTTATGTAGTTTATTTTTTTATTATTGTTTTAGTGCTGTGGCTGATGTTGCTTTTTTCAGAGCAACAAAAACCTTAATTTAATTTTTGACTTTGCATGAAGTGTTTGTTTGTCTTTACACTTGTGTCCCAAGGACTTGTCAACTCTTAACTTGCTGGGGGTGGATGAATGAAACAATGAGGAAATGTTTATATGTATGAATGCAGGCTTTGATGAACTAGCATTCTCTTTAAGGTTAATTCTTACCTTGTACCTCATTCTGGCAGGAAAGAGTACAGCTTCTTGTAACTCTGTATTGTATAAGTGAGATTAAAAAATTGATTGAGTGGTTGAGTAGTTGGTTTGGATGGTGTGGCATATAGAAGATGTTTAAACATTATAAAAGAGCTTACAAAACATATCTCACTATTGATCTACAGCAAGCTGTATTATTCCATTTTGGCAACAGAACCGAAATTTCACTGTGGTTTGAATATAGTAAAGCTTGACAAGAAGCATACTGCTTTGGGTTCAATACAATTTCGGAGGTCAGATATTTTTAGTTAGCCTCCTTAGGATTAGTAATGATGAATAAAAATAATATGAAATGAACAGTAATAACAAAAATAAAAACAGTAATAATACTACTAATGATGCCAAAACAGTATATAATCTCAAAATTAGTCCTTTGTGTGTTAAGTCTTAAATCTTAAACCAGGGTGAAAGCCACAATCCAACATCACAGTCGGGACAATATTAGCGTGTTTCTTTTTGAATTTTAACTCCAGATTTATCAGTTTTTGAACAGCACACTGCACAGGTACAAGTTGGATTCTATTTTTTTTCCTGTTGGAGGTATATAATCAATAAAATGTCTTCCAATAAGATGCTCTGGATTGATCTGTGACGTGCTGGGTTGACCGCGTCTCTTTAGCGGTAGTGTGGATGGGGGATGTATGGCAACGATATGTTCTACAAGCTGGCATGTAAAGTTTGCATGAGATACAGTATCGCCAGCTTTTTGTTTCTATAAGACAAATGCATTCAAAATGCACTGTTCCTTTTCTTGCATCCACATAATGAAATTGAAAGTCAATTCTTGATCCGCACAATCTATGCCTCCCATCGTGCTATTGTAGTCAACCACAACACAAGGCTTTATAACCTGCTTGTTGCCTTTTGCCTGTACAATGACCATAGCTGCATTATGTACAGTGCTAAGAAGACCAACATTTTTCTTGCCTTTCCAGTCCAGCTCAAGCACGTTACCGTTTTACCAAGCTACTAGCACACCTTGCTGTAATTTAGCTCTGCCAAAGTCTTCAGACATCTCATGTAACTATATGTCACTTGGGACTAATGCTTTTAGCACGGTTTTCGCAGCCCAAATAACGCTCAGGACTAACACTATGGAAGCTACTATTGTGACTACAGAACTTAATGGGGAATAGTGACAGAAGCATTAGTTTAAGCGCTACCAGTGGATTATAAAGGGAATTACTTACAATTGTTTGACAAAATTATTTTATTTGAACTTCAGATATGGTACATTTCAAATATGCATTAACTGCTTATGCACTAAGGGGTTTGACATTGTTGTACTTAAAGCATATACTCAAAAATAAACAGCCATTACTCTTTTATTGTAATAAAGGAACAGCAAATGACTGAAGAGTAGTGAGTACAACACTTCAGATTTTTAAAGTAATGTATTTATAATATTTTAAAAATATTATTTAACTAATATCAACTATATATAACACACAAACTTTTTAGGGATTTCTCTCCAGAAAACTGTATTTTACAGTATATAACCAAGACCTTTTATGATGCACAACTCTGGAATCAAGTTTCTATTGTGATCCAGTCTGTCGGCTGTAGTCATAATCCATAGCATCGTAAAGTTATACTGTTTGGCACAAGGTTTCTCCTTTTTTATTTTTGAAACATTTAGTTACTTGCACCTAAGCAATTTCTCAAATGAAGTATTTCAGTTGTAGTTATATATATATTTATATATATATATATATATTATATATATATATATATATAGAAAAAATTATACACACACACACTTTATATCATTCTGAAGCAACAAGTAAATAATTTGGAACTATATGTGTATAACTATGTGCTCATTCAAACCTTTAACTACAAAATTTTTTTTCATGCCAGTCCTTTAAACAATTTCGTTTACCATATTTACGGTGTAAATATAAGAACAACAGAAAAGCAGATATGTAAAATTAAATGATTAATTATATTAAATGAAATAAGACAAATGCAAAATAGAAATATATACATATATAAATATAAATATCCCTCCACCACAGCAACAACGAGATACCACCACATATAAATACGACAAACCCTCCCTTGCCCCTGTAACATATAACAAACAACGAACAACAACAATGAATGATATACGGAATGAATGATGGTGAATTTGAGTCCGGTTATAAAAACTGACCTGAATATGGATGACTGAACTAGAGATAAATGAGTTGTTTGATTTTCCCGGCAATTGGAAGCAACCTCACCGTGATTCCTCGGCGTGTGGTGGATGACGATCTGACCCCGGGGTCTCTGCAGATGAGGGATGGAAGACAGTCCGGCAAAATGAAAAACAAACTGGTGCGAAGGCGCGATGTGAAAAAACAGCAGGTAAGTTGATCCGTGGTTGTGGAAAAAATGGTCTCCTTCTTTCTTCTCTCTCTCCAGGCTATTCCCTCCTGATTGCTTAAATAGTCCTGTGACGGATGTAATTAATTGATAGTGAACAGGTGTTTTCCAGGTTTGGGGCTGCGGTCTCATTCCATCAGGGGGATGGCATTCACTGACGCACACATAAACAGCAAATGGGACGATGGAAACAAGACACACTCAGTACTAACATTTGACAACACTATAACTATGTAGCCCCGCTACAACACAGAAGAAGCTTACATTTTGTACAATAATTAGGGTTTCTGAGCTGCAATTACTCCATCTCCTGCTGTCTGTTGCAGCTGCCCTACAAAAGATCAGTGCATTATTATTAATTTTTGTTGTTGATTTTGCTTTTTTCTTGCATTTCACATCTGGAATAAGTACATACATACATTTTCATTTCAATCTTACTCAAGCTTTGTTCATAACAATGTATAATAGTTTATGAAGATGATCTGTTACATAGGCATTATATTTGTTGCCATTATTGCACATCTGTGTCATATAGTACAAATGACCATTCATAAATAACTGTTCATCATGGGAAAGGTCTGAACCTCAACTATCTAACGGTAATGAGCCTTTCACTGTATGTGACTCAACATAGGTTTGTTATTTGATGTATGCAGACTAACTCAGCTGTGGTGCGCTGCTTGCCTCCGGGGTATATGTGTGCAAATTGCATATTTTTAATAATGAAAAAGAGCAGACAACATGAAAATTTTTTATTTGAAAGAAGATATTGATGGGTATATAAAAATACTATTATTTCTTTTGATTGACTTTTGTTGGTTTATTGCACCATACACAAACAACTTTGAAATATGCTAAATTGTTTAATAAACAAATACATAGTATAGGTTTAGGACATTTGGTCACTGAAAACCAGTTGCTGAGTTAATGGTACTTAACCTCTAGCTACTTATTAAAGATACTGCACTTCACTTTGTACTGAATTTCAGGACTGTACACACTAGTTTAGTACAAATGCATATAACTCAACATCCTCTTTAATGTATTCTTGTAAAACCACCGTCTAATAGTAGAAATATTACCTTCCTTCTAGGAAATCATTTTTAGAGCAATTCCTTGTTGAAAGACCAGCTACATGGTTAAAGGTACTCTTTTGCACAGTGTAGTGTATTTTAAACTGATAAACACAGGTCTAGTATTATTTACTAGACTGAAACATGATTAAATACTAGAAATCTTAATTTCCTTCTAGGATGTCACAGTTTAGAGCAATTTCTTACTGAAAGATCAGGTACATGGCTAAATGAACTCTACTGCACAGTGTAGAGTATTTCAAGCCTATACTGTAAATGCAGGTTTGGTACAATTGAGGTCACTTGATGTATTGTTACAAAAAAAATTTCTGTAAGAAGAAATAGTATGCTCCTGCTAGAAAATCACTGTTGAATGCAATTCCTTGCTTACACGCTAGCTACATGATTAAAGGTAATGTATCGCTCTGTCTGTTTTTCAGACATGTAAATGCAGTTTTAGTACATTTGAATATAACTTCATGACCTCTTAATTATTATTACAAAACAAATTTCTAATAATAGAGATGGTTCTTTCCAATTTGCAAGTGTCTGTTTAGAGCAACTACATACTGAAACTCAAATTGCATGACTAAAGCTACTGTTTTGAACTGTATAGCATATTTCAAACCTATAAACACAGATTTAGTATAAATGAATATAACTCTGATGTCGTATACATGTATCCTCCTGAGAAATCACTGTTTAGAGCATTTCCTTACTAAAGTACTAGCTGCATGTTTAAAGATATTGTATTGAACTGTATAGTGTACTTCAAGCCAGTACAAATGTACAACTGAGTATAAAAATCAAAGCCCTCTAAACTTGTCCATGTAAAACCACTTTCTAAAACTAGAAAAAGTTATTTTCCTACCAGGAAATAGCTGCTTAGAGCAATTCCTTTCTGTACAGAAGAGCTATATAACTAAATCGACCATATTCCACTTTGTTGTGTATTTCATGTACATTGTAGACTAATACAATTGCATATAGCACAACGAACCTCATAACTTATTATTGTAAAACAAATAGAAATAGTTCCCTCCAGCTAGGAAATCACTGTTTATGTGAGTAGCAATTCCTTGCTGAAAGAACAACTGCTTAGCTGAAGGTACTTAACTGCATATTTTTTTAAAGCCTGAAATCACAGTTCTGATATGACCGAGTATAACTAAAGGTCACTTAATGTGAGATTACAAAAACAGGTGATTTAATGTATTAAAAAAGCTTCTTTAGTAGAAATAGTATCCTCCTGTAAAGAAATCACTGTTTAGAGCAGTGTTTCCCAACCTCGGTCCTGGAGGCACACTGTGGCTGCAGGTTTTTGTTTTAACCAGCTTCTGTTTTTAATTGGACTCCTGGGCTAATTAAGTGATGTATTATTTCCTAAGTTCTGTGTTTTGGGAACAATATAGAAATTAGAAAACTAAGTTTGGTAAAATATATAATTATATATATATATATATATGTACCAAGCAATTATATGGGAATAATGTATTTTTTTCTTTTTGACAATATTTTCATCTTTATTTTCATTCTACTTTTCTAGGTGTTCTCATTGTTTAATGAATCCATTATTTACTAATTGTTGGATCTGATGTTATAGTAGTTGCAGCCTTTGATTATTCAGTCTTGTTTGCCAGCGTGTTTGCTCTGCTCATTTTTAATTGTCATTAATAAGATACAACGAAGGGGAAAAACTGCACAGAGAAAGGGCAAAATATAATGAAATCAACAAGAGTGTTAAACATTTAAATTTATAGCAAAAGCAGAAATATTTCTAAATGTATTATAAATGTAAAAATCATGCTGCTGTGCTTTTCTGAATGTAGAATAAAAGAAAAATAATACCAGCTAATTAAATGAGATCACAGGTGTTGTCACTGATTAGGAATCTGGTTGGAACAAAAACCTGCAGCCACAGGGGGTCCCCAGGACCGAGGTTGGGAAACACTGGTTTAGAGTATTTCTTACATAGAACACCTACATGGCTAAAGTTATTGTTTTGTTCACAGTTTTGTATTTCAAACCTGTAAACACAGGTTTAGTACAATTGAGTATGACTTGTAGACATGTTAATTCATTAAGATAGAAATGCTTTTTAAATACTCAAAATCTCATTTTCCTACCAAGAAGTTACTGTTAAACCAATTAATTACTAACAGACCAGGGGCCTCATGTATAACTCCGTGCATAGAACTCACACTATAACATGGCATAAGCAGAAAAGCGGGAATGTGCGTACGCACAGAAAAATCCAGATGCAGGAATCTGTACGTACGCAAACTTCCACGTTCTTCCACTACATAAATCCCGATCAGCGTGAAAAGTAACGCACGTGCACGCACCTGCTCTCCCGCCCCAACTCCTCCCAGAATTACATCTCTTTGAATATGCAGATCAATATAAATAGCCCTTAAGCTCAGCCTTCTGTGAAAAGACAATGGAAAAAGCATGGGGGAAAATATAAGAATTTCAGCGAATACCAAGTGGAGGCAAGGAAAAACGTACTATTTGTTGGTTTAAACAGTGGTATAAACAAGAAAAGGAAGTTGATCGAGTGACCGAGAGTGTTGGAGAAACTCAAAAGCTCAAGTTCACAAAGTTGCACAGTGCCCAAAATAAAAAAGAAGTCCAATATCAAAGTCGCCGTGAAAAGCTGAGTCGTAGCCCACCGTCTGAGTGTCATATGACAGCTTATTAAGGTACAGAGAAAAAAAATAGGCACACAGTGTGAAAAAAGCACGAAATGTCAACTTCAATCTCAAAATTTCCACTTTAATCACGTAGTTTATTTTGTCATTAAAGTAGAACATCATAAACTTCACCTATAAATCGTTTAATTTACTAGTTTCTCAAATCCCATCGTAACTAAAGTGGCACGTTAAATGCTTTGTTTTGTATTTGATCTTCTATGTGCTCTATGTCTGTGAATCACTATGTGCTTCCGGGTTTTGTCTTCCTCCGACAGGACACAGAATCCATTACATTCGTAACATCACAGCTCTCTGAATAATTAAAATACTGAGATGTATACTTGATATAATTTTCATGATGATAGGAGTTAAAGCATGTTATTTAAACATGGGAACACGGTGGCGCAGTGATTGTGTATGACCTTCGATGAATTTATTGCAGCGGTGCTGTCTCTTTCAAACGTACTAACCCCCAATTCCTGTCCTTACCTTTCTTTCTCCAAATACCTAATCGCCACACAATCAGCTCTGTAACAGACGTTAAGCCATCTGTAAGCTTAGAACGCAGATTCTTCAAAACTTTTAAGGAACACTGAAATATCTTCGTAGTGTATGTTTAATTATTCTATCCTTCATGCCAGTCCCAGTGAAGCATACAGTGTGAGGCAGGAACGAGTGCCAGATCCTTGCTAGCGTAGCGACACGTCCTTTAATTATTAACAATATAGATTATTTAAATGAAGTTAGTTTTATCTGTATAATATAATAAACATATTTTGCTGCATTTCATCTTAAAAATGATGTCGTCATATATAAATACGAGCTTTATAAAGTGGCTCAGGTTGTGCAATATTATAACTGTAGTGCAAGTTTATAGTGAGGTGATTGTACTTATAAGTACAAACAGTTCTACAAGGAGCAGTTGATGGACTGATTGAGTGCATTTAGAGCTCTTGGGATGAAACTCTTTCTGAACCGCAAGGTCCATACAGGAAAGGTTTTGAAGCGTTTGCCGTGTGAGAAGCAGTTCAAATAGGAAGCATGGCTGAGGCAGCGTGTGCTTGATGCTGTATACCGATAATTCTCTTTCTGGTCAGCTGCTCCGAGTGGTGCAGTGAGAGTAATATGGAAAAAGATGATCCGCTGTGGCAACCCCTAACAGGAGCTGCTGAAAGAAGTAAAAGAAGGTTCAGTGAGAGTAACAACACTAAAGCAGTTATGGTATTATTACTATTTGGAATAGTTTGACCATTCCGTGGACCATTATATTGTTACTGGTTAATTACAATCAGATGCATTAAACTAATAAACAATATGCGGTTAATTTCAGTGTATTTATACGGACATGTCAGGGATGTGAATCTGGAAAAGAAAGGGTAACCACACAGGAACAGTAGCACTGCTTATTGACGCTGGTGCCGCCAGTCTGCAAAACCGAGTGGAGAACTTGCGTACGCCAGGGTATGAGGTACCGTGGAAATGTGCGTGGCTTTACGGCAAGTTTAGGTTTTATACATCGCGATTTGAGCGTGGAAATGTTTGTATGCAACATTTATGTGTACGCACCGTTTATAAATGAGGCCGCAGGTTCATGACTAAAGGTATTTATATAGCGCTGTTTTTATACATATAAATCTAGTTTTGGTACAGTTGAGTATAATGTAAACGTATTAAGGTAGAAACACATTAAAATCCTTAAAATCTTAATATTTTACTAGAATATCACAATTTAGAGTAATTCTTTAGTGAAAGACCAGCTACAGGAGAGAAGGTACTGTATTGTACTTTCCAGTATATTTCATGCCTATAAACGCAAGCTTAGTACATTTCAGTATCACTCAAAGCCCTGTTGCTGACTTAAGGTTGAAACACTTTGAAAGTGTTGAAAATCACTGTTTTGAGAAATACCTAATTGAAAGGTACTGTATTGTGTAGTGTATTTTAAGCCTGAATACTCAGATTTGCTACAATTAATTGTAACTCGATCTCTTTAATGTATTATTGATAAACCTATAAAGAAATCACTGTCTGCACCGAAACTCCAGCAACATGAATAAAGATCCTATTAAATCCTGGTATTCCATTTTAAGTGAATTAAGTTCTTTTACCAGGATAGGGTTACCCGATCTATATAGAATAATCTCTCAACTGAGACCCTCCACCTGTGTCCTTGACCCAGTACCAACACGTTTTTTCAAAGACGTATCCAGGGTGCTAATTGATAGTGTGCTTGATACAGTGAATTCATCATTAGATATAGGATCTTCCCAGACTGTCTTAAGACTGCTCTTGTTAAACCCCTGCTCAAGAAAACTAATCTTGACTCCTGTTTTTGACAATTTTAGACCTTAAGTAAAATCCTAGAAAAGGCAGTCATTATGCAGCTATATGATCACTCGAATAAACATTCTGTTCTTAACAAGTTTCTCTCTGGTTTTAGAACAAATCAGAGTACAGAAACTGCACTTGTTAAAGTAGTAAATGACTTGCGGGTTAATGCAAATAGAGGCCATTTATCTGTTCTCATCTTGGATCTGAGTGCAGCATTTGGTACCATTGATATTCTTAGAAATCACCTTAGTCAGTGGGTGGGCCTCTCTGGTAACGTCTTAAATTGGTTTGAGTCTTACTTAACAAGTAAAAAATTATTTTTTAGTTGTGGTAATTATACTTTGAAGACGCATGATATTCTATGTCCAGTGATCTTTATATACATGCTTCCATTATGTCAAATTACCAGAACAGCATTTTTTCACTTATGAAATATAGCAAAAGTTAGATTCGTAATAAGTTTGCAAGATGCTAAAAAATTATTTCACTCTTGTTTTTTGTTGATTAGATTACTGTAACAAACTCCTCTCAGGACTACCCAAAAAAGACATCAATCAATTGCAACTAGTGCAGAATGCAGCTACCAGAATCTTAACTAGGAAAAGAAAATCTGAGCACATCTCTCCAGTTTTGATGTCACTGCATTGGTTACCTGTGCCATTTAGAATTGACTTTAAAATACTGATTATGGTTTACAAAGCCTTAAATAATCTCGCTCCATCCTATATTTCAGAATGCCTTTCACCTTACACTCCAAATCGTAACCTTAGATCTTCAAATGAGTGTCTGCTTATAAGTCCAAGACCTAAACATAAAAAGTGGTGAGGCAGCCTTCTGGTGTTATGCACCTAAAATCTGGAATAGCTTACCGATAGAAATTCGGCAGGCTAATATGGTGGAGCACTTTTATAAAAACTGCTAAAACCCCATTATTTTAACATGGCTTTTTTATAGCTTAATTTTAGTGTAACCTTGATATTCTGTATATGCATTTAATTATCATTTTTATCATGACTCCACAATAAATACTAACCCCTACTTTCTCTTCTGTTCTTTTTCCGGTTTCTTGTGGTGGCAATCTGCGCCACCACCACCTGATCAAGGCACCATGCAGTCCCTACATTGATGGATTGAAGGCCAGATGTCCACATGACCATCATCATCTAATTCTTCCACGTGAAGCCTGAAAACCATGAGGATTGATTTAGATCATTAATGTTAGGTAGAATGCCCAGTGGGGACTGGGCAGTCTCGTGGCCTTGGAACCCCTGCAGATTTTTTTTTTCTGTCCTCCTGGCCATCGGATCTTGCATTATGCTTTGTTACTTAGTATTGCCTAATCTTATTTTTATTTTTTGTAACTTTTCTTTCTTCATATTGTAAAGCATTTTGACTACATACTTTGTATGAAAATGTGCTATATAAATAAATGTTAAGAGCAATTCCTTAGTGAAAGAACAGTTACTGAGGGAAAGATACTGTATTACACAGCATAGTGTGGTGAAGGCCTGAAAACATAGCAGACGGGGAAATGTAAAGTTCAATAACTTCAAAGAAAGACACACAGCAGGCAATTGAGGTGGAGAGGATTACAAGACCCAGCCCCGCCACCAGAAAATCTTGGGCCCCTGACAATTATAGCTGAGCATGTGGGCCCCCTGGCTCCGTACTACGATAATTTTGCCTCTCCAAGCTGATCAAGTGACATGCCTATGCTACACTCAAGCTTAACATCAAGCACATTGAAATTTCACACAACCATAATTAAATTTATATAATATGGTATCGCATGTCATGTCTCATGATGCGTGGAGGGTCTGGTAGCTCTGAATTAAAATTAGTAACAGCATATCTTTTTTTTATTTCTGTATGTGTATCTTATGATATACAATACAATTTATTTTTGTATAGCCCAAAATCACACAAGAAGTGCCGCAATGGGCTTTAACAGGCTCTGCCTCTTGACAGCCCCCCAGCTTTGACTCTCTAAGAAGACAAGGAAAAACTCCCAAAAAAAACCTAGTAGGGAAAAAGGGAAGAAACCTTGGGAAAGGCAGTTCAAAGAGAGACCCCTTTCCAGGTAGGTTGGGTGTGCAGTGGGTGTCAAAAGAAGGGGGTCAATACAATACAATATAGTACACAGAATAGAACAAATTCTCAATACAGTATAAAAAATAAAAATTTTAAAAGTACGGAGCAGAATTTAACAGTAGATGATATCACATAATATGATTTGGATATATTTAGAGTCCTGGAGACCTCATCCATCAAGCGGCCTCCCCCATTTGGCCATTCCATGGCTGAAACAGTGCTGGGCCAGCCAATCCGATGAAAGGACCCCTGTTTCCCACGATTCCTGCGATCCTCCATCAGGGATGACTTTACCTTAGGCAGGCAAAACAACTTGACAGGTGGGCCATGGCACCAAGTGCCACATTTGAGTACTGAGAAGAGAAACCGAATAGGTGAGGGTTAGTATCCAATTCTAACTATCATGTTACTTATGTTTTAATGCTAATGACTAACAACAGAGATGCAGTCTGTACAGTTAATCAGCAGCTCTAGTCAGGATATGCTAAACTGAAGTAGTGAGTCTTTAGCCGGGATTTAAAAGCTAAGACCGAAGGGGCATCTCTTATAGTAGCAGGCAGACCATTCCACAGTTTAGGGGCCCTGTAACTAAAAGCTCGACCTCCCATTGTTATTTTATTAACCCTTGGAACCATAAGCAGACTGGCATCTTGAGATCTTAATGTGCGCTCTGGTTTGTAAATCATGATAAGTTCAGACAAGTAAGCCGGACCTTGGCCATTTAATGCTTTATATGTTAAAAGAAGAATTTTGAAATCTGGCCTAAACTTAACTGGGAGCCAGTGTAAGGATTTAAGAACTGGAGTTATGTGTTCATATTTTCTTGTTCTTGTAATAATTCTTGCAGTCGCATTTTGGATTAACTGGAGGCTGTATAAAGAACAGTTTGAACATCCAGTGAACACCACATTGCAGTAGTCAATCCTACCAGAAATAAATGCATGAATTAATATCTCAGAATCCTGTTTATTTAGAAAGCGCCTTAATTTCCTAACATTTTTAAGATGGAAGAAACATGATTTGGATATGATATCAACAATCACAGTGCCCACCTTTGGACCTTAATATTTGCATCATACATGTCCTTGATGTGAATCGCCTCATCTTTCAAATGGTGTGACAGATCGTTTGAATATTTTGCATCTAAATATGCACAAGAGGCTGAGATCTCCTCCGTGCTCATGCTTCTAAGGTTTAAAATTGGACAAAAAAGGCGACATATGTTTATGTTGTTTAGGCTTTCAAAATGCCCGGACAATTCTGAAATTAAGGAATCCATCATAATGTGAAATGTGCCTCTTCTGTATTTTACTTCTGGATCTTGGGATTCCTGATCATCTGCTTCTGCGTCAGATCCATCGGACTCAATAAGACATCATGGTCTTTTGCGATGCCGACCTGATTTGAACACTGCAGGGATTTCCATTTAGTTTGCCGCAGCTTTAGCCTCGCGCAAGAGAGCTCCCACTGCTCAGGGACTCTTCCTGGCGGTGGCTCTGCAGGAGCTTAAGGGGCCAGAAAGTGTGAAATATCTGAAGTAGGTCTTTACTAATTTATTCATTTTAGTAATTTAAGTTATTTAAATGTAATCTGTGGTTGAGTAATCCAAATCCAAATTTTAAAATGAAGCCAATGCAATGCAAGTCTTGTTGGATGTTGGACTTTTTGGAAGATGGCTTGGAGGAGTAAGTCCTCCTTGAGCACTGTGTCTGCAGGAGATGCTAGCTGATCCAACATCTCAAGCTTAGGATTGCTGAAATGCACAATGAGTTAGCTGGCCTGTGTTGTAGTAGAAAACTGGGTGGCCCATATGTCTTTTAGAGAGAAAGTGTGCATCCCCAAGGTGGCATGGAATAAGACTCCAGACAAGACAGGTAGATATTATTGGGTCTCATTTGCAAGATGCAAGGCAAAGGGTAGCACCGTTTTCAGTTCTTTGCAAAGCTGGACAGTGTCTCTCTAGACATTTCTGAGTATATCTGATGTGGCAATGATAGATTGGCCATTTATCTCTGTAAAGAGGATTACTTGTGCCCTATTTTGTGTATTGTATTTTGTGGATGTTTTGATATTTGGGTGTATGTGAAGCAGAGGCAGTCCTAGGGCTGACCAACCCCACGCGGGGCCGGTTACGTCAAACGCTGTTACCGGTATGTGTGGACTGTATAAACTTGTGTGCGCCTCTTTATGCGCGTGGCCTGGGGCGGTTGCCCCACTTGCCACCCCCATATGCCGCTCTTGATGTGAAGTGTCTAGTGTAGAGATGTTTGTAGTAGGTTCTGATAAATTAGTGCAACTGTCTGCCAATAGCTACTGCTGCTGGCTTGCCCCCTTTCTGTGGAGTGAAAAGAGGAGCTGTGTGCACAAGTCTCCCTTCCAGTACAAAGCATCTCCACCACCAAGACATCTGCAGTGCAGTCCCGAGCTAAACTGCAAATGATCTCAGAGCAGCAGTGGGCCCAAGAGACACATGTCAACCACTGCCCTAACTATTGGTAAATAATTCCACTGCCTTGTGGGTTAGTCTATTTAGGCAAAGGGAGCACTTCCTGAAAGTAGTGTGCTGTACAATAGGTGGGCCTTAACAGTCCAAGGACCCGGCAGCCTCCTGAAGCCAAGATTGTGGGCTGGTTGTCTTGGGTTTACGCATGCCACTGGATTTACAGTACCTAATTTTTTGGTGAAGATAATGCTACTGGGAATTGCCCCCACAAACCCCACAACACTTTAAAAACTATATTGCGCAGGTATCCACCTCTGACCACAATGAATAATACCTGGACCTAATTCTGGTTGAAGTCTGATGGCGATGAGGTGGCTGGCGACAGAAGCAGGTACAAAGTGCGCCGGCAATCTACGAGAAGCACAAGAAGAGGGCAGTTGGAGCGATTGTATTGCACGCCAGCGTGAACGACATAAGGCACCGACAGTTGGAAATTCTCAAGGCTGACTTCGCAGCACTAATTAAAGACACAAAGGAGAGGACCCCATCGGCAAAGATCTTCATTTCGGGTCCACTACCTCTCGTCAGACGAACAAATGAGTACTACAGTCGTCTGCTAGGATTAAAGAACTGGCTGCAAGGCTTCTGCAAGAATCAAGACATCGGATTCATCAACAACTGGGACCTCTTTTGGGGAAAGGCCGCGTTTCTTCAAGCGAGATGGCCTGCATCCGAACAGATTCGGCGCCCGGGTCCTCTCCGAAAACATATCTAAGGTAATTTGTTTATCTTGACTATCTATAGCCAGGTTTCCATCCAAGGAGTTTTTGCGAAAAAATATTTAGTGCTTCAAATTTTTTTACCGATATAGCTGATGGAAATGCTAATTATCGATAAAATGTTGTACATGTCGACATAATATTTTTCCGTTTAACTTTAGCACATAAATTCCATATCGATACTTCAGATGTCGCAAAAACTACATTGGAAACACTTTTTGTCGGAAAAAAGGGCTTTAACGCAAATAAATGTGTCACATTTTCATCACGTGCAATCAAAACGAGAATGGCGGAGCGGTTCGCATGGTCTGATGAAGAGAGTTTTTTTTTTGATTAAACGTCGTTATTTTGTATTGATTCAAATTTCAGTTTTAATTAAAAACCTTAAGGGAAGCAGGTTACAGTACTAATTCAGTTGTTATCGCACTGAGAAGGGATGTTGAAAGGTAGGCTCACCTGTACAGATCCGATGCTGCAAACACAGCTGCATCATGGGCACTTCCAGGAGTGCCAACACAAATGTCTCGTATCATGCACCTGTCATCAACAAGGGCCTGGAGAACAATAGATGGCCACCCTTTGCGATTAATGTAATCGCGGTAGCCTTCCGTCGGGGGAAGAATAGGCACAAGCGTGCCATCCAGCGCACCGTAAATCTGTGGCACAAGATGCACCAAGGAATTGTGGTATGCAATTTCATTGGCCTCCGCTACAGTCGGAAGTCTGATATAACGCCGCATTAATTTTTCTTTAATAGCGGTGCACACAGCATATACACATCGATGGACGGTAGTTTTACTAACCCCGAAAGTTTCTCCAACTACTCTATACTCGGTGCAGGTTGCCAGCTTGTAAAGGGCGATGGCAATCCGTTTTTGGGTTGGAACTGGTGGTCGGTGGCAACCTGTGATGGGCGCAACATCAGGACTGATGAATCCACACAACATCTCAAACGTCGGCCGTGTCATTCTAAAATGTTGCAGCCAGAGATTTTCTGTGAAGTGTCTCTCCACCACCTCCTCCCAGAAGGTCTTATTCCGTCGTCTCTCCCATACCCGTGGGTTTCGTTGCACGGGGGTACTTTCTTCGAGCTCTAGGGCTATCGGACAAGCAACTACTTCATTCTGCTGTCATCTTCGGATATTATGTACAATTCCAATTATTTGTGAAACTGAAATAACAGTAAGCTGGCAAATTTCAAAAAACTGTCTGAATAATCTCTCCATTTCTTTGTTTCTTTGTTTAGTGGAGGGGGTGTAACGTGGAAAACAAAAGGTAGATAATTTGAGACATACACAAAATTATGTATGTAAACGGCTCAAGGGCAGATTTTTTTCGCGATACAACAAAAGTTATGCGACAGTTCGTTTTGGGGGGGGGGGGATGACGTCATCACGCACACCATTTTATCGATAAAAAGCCAGTTGGATGGAAACAGGCTGGAGACAGCAAATTTCGCACATTTTTTTTACGTATATTCTGTTTGTCGATAACAAAACATCGCAAAAAACTGGATGGAAACTTAGCTTATGTCTACTCTTAACCCCTTCCGAAATGGTATTGCTGTGCTAGGACATGATAATTGTTTAATAAAATCTTCCGTAAAGTGCACAACATTAATACTCTAATAACCAATCTCAATGCACATAGAAAATCTAGGCAATACGGCATAAACACCAATAATTTAATTACAATTACTACTTTAGATGAACAATGTATTAAAACTATAAAAACAGACTATAGATTAAACAAAAAATACACACAGAGTGGCGCTAACAAAAATAACTTGGTTCCTGTTCCAAATATCAATAACACACATAGTATTCATCTCTGCCCCTCCGAAACATTAAATATGGCACTATTAAATGTTAGAGCTTTAACTAACAAGACGTTTTTTTTATCAACAAAATTGATTTTATTGCACTAAGTGAAACGTGGCTTAACTCAGATGGCGCAGCTGTTTTAATCAAATCTGCGCCTCCGGATTACAGTTTTACGCGTGTGGATCGCCAAGGAAAGAGAGGCAGCATACTAGCAAACATTTACTCAAGCCAGTTAAAATGTAAAGATGTCAGTTTTGGTAAATTCAAGTCCTTTGAGTATCTCGCCGCTGTTATTCATGGAGATTCTCACGTTCTAGCATTATCCGTGTATAGACCTCCTAAATTTAACGCATCTTTCTTTGAGGAATTCTCTGACTTAATGTCAATTTTAATTACGATCTATGACACACTCTTAATAGTCGGCGACTTTAACTTTCATATAGATAATCAGTGTGACCAAAAAGTAAAAGAATTCATGAACCTCCTGGACTCTTTTGATTTGAGACAGCTCGTTAATCAGCCTACACATAAAGCAGGTCATACGTTAGACTTAGTAATTACTAAAGGACTAAAAGTTGATATTAAACAGGTCATTGATATTGGTCTATCAGACCATTTTCTTCTACTTTTTAATATAGAAATAATGATAGAAAACACTCATGAGAAGCATATTGTTAAAAAACACTTCTTTGACTCATCAGCAGCTTTAAAACTTACAAACATTGTAAGCAATCAGTCCGTTTATAGCGCCAACTATAATAGCGAGGATAATGTAAATAGTAAGTTGGAAAGATTTAATACTAAAGTGAGGGCTGCTGTTGACATAGTTGCACCTGAAAAGACAGTTAAAAAATCTTCTAGCATTGTTATACCATGGAAGATCCAAAGAGTGTCTGATTTAAAGAGAACATGCCGTAGAGCTAAGCGTAAATAGAGGAAGACTAAATTAACTATCCACTATGAAATATTAAAAGTTAAAATAACAGAATACAATAACACAGCCCGTCTTGAGAGGCGCTGGTATTTCTCTAGGATTATAAATAACAATGCTAGTAATCCCAGAGTCTTATTCTCGACGATTGATCGTCTGCTAAACCCAGGTAACTCAAAGGAATGCCTCCTAAGTACTTCCAGTAAAACCTGTGAGGTTACTGCTGTAATTTTCAATCAAAAAATTAATGATATTAGAAATAACATAGTATATCTCCCCAACACTAAGGATCCTGCTAAACCCCAGTACTCCGTTATAAACAAATTAAACTCTCACTAGGATAGATTTACCTGACTTACATAAAATAATTTCTCAAGTGAAACCCTCCACCTGCGTCCTTGACCCAATACCAACAAATTTTTTCAAAGTATCGGGTGTGCTAATTGAGAATATTCTTGACATAGTAAATTCGTCATTAGATACGGGGGTCTTCCCAGACTGTCTTAAGACTGCTGTAGTTAAACCCCTACTTAAGAAAAATAATCTCGATCCGTCTGCTTTTGAAAATTTTAGACCCATCTCTAACCTGCCTTTCTTAAGTAAAATTCTAGAGAAGGCAGTCATTATGCAGCTAAATGACCACCTCAATAAACATGCTATTCTTGATAAGTTTCAGTCAGGTTTTAGAACAAATCACAGCACAGAAACTGCACTCGTTAAAGTAGTAAATGACTTGCGGGTAAATGCAGACAGAGGCCATTTATCTGTTCTTATCCTCTTAGATCTGAGTGCCGCATTTGACACCATTGATCATAATATTCTTAGAAATCGCCTTAGTCAATGGGTGGGACTCTCTGGCAGTGTCTTAAATTGGTATGAATCCTACCTGGCAGGGAGAAAATTCTTTGTTAGTTGTGGTAATTACAACTCAAAGAAACATGATATCCTAAAACAAGGCTCTATCCTGGGTCCGCTGCTCTTCTCAATCTACATGCTTCCGTTAGGTCAGATTATCTCAGGGCACAACGTGATCTACCACAGCTATGCTGATGACACACAGCTGTATTTATCAATTGCACCTGATGACCCCGATTCTCTTGATTCACTAACACAATGTCTTACTTGTATTTCTGAATGGATGAATAGTAACTTTCTCAAGCTAAATAAAGAGAAAACTGAAATCTTAGTGATTGGCAATAATGGATACAATGAGGCTATTAGAAATAAATTGGATACATTAGGATTACAAGTCAAGACAGAGGTAAAAAGCTTAGGGGTAACTGTTGACTGTAATCTGAATTTTAAATCTCATATTAATCAAATCACTAGGACAGCATTTTTTCACTTAAGAAACATAGCAAAAGTTAGACCTCTTATATCAGTGAAAGATGCTGAGAAATTAGTTCACGCATTTGTTTTCAGTCGACTAGATTACTGTAACGCACTCCTCTCAGGACTACCCAAAAAAGACATAAATCGTTTGCAACTAGTGCAGAATGCAGCTGCTAGAATCCTAACTAGGAAACGAAAATCCGAGCACATTTCTCCAGTTTTGATGTCACTACACTGGTTACCTGTGTCATTCAGGATTGACTTTAAAATTCTGCTTATGGTTTATAAAGCCTTAAATAATCTCGCCCCATCTTATATATCGGAATGTCTGATATCTTATATTCCAAATTGTAACCTCAGATCCTCAAATGAGTGTCTCCTTAGAATTCCAATAGCAAAACTTAAAAGAAGTGGTGAGGCTGCCTTCTGCTGTTATGCACCTAAAATCTGGTGGAGCACTTCAAAAAAACTGCTGAAAACACATTATTTTAACATGGCCTTCTGATAACTTCACTGTAATTTAATCCTGATACTCTGTATATCCAATTCATTATAATAATTATTCATGGTGGCTCTAAAAACTGTACTAACTCCTACTCTCTCTTCTGTTTCTTTTTCCGGTGTCCTTTTGGTGGTGGCTTGCACCACCGCCATCTACTCAAAGCACCGTGATGTTCCAACAGTGATGGATTAAAAGCCAGAAGTCTGCATGACCATCATCATCAAGTCCTTCCATGAGAACCCTAAATACAAAGAGGACTATTTCATTTATGTTAGGTAGAATGCCCAGAGGGGACTGGGCAGTCTTGTGGCCTGGAACCCCTGCAGATTTTATTTTTTTCTCCAGCCGTCTGGAGTTTTTTTTTTTTTTTTTTTTTTTTCTGTCCTCCCTGGCCATCGGACCTTACTCCTTTTCTATTTTAACTAATGTTGCCTTATTTTAATTTCTTATTTTGTCTTTTATTTTTCTTTTCTTCATTATGTAAAGCACTTTGAGCTACTTTTTTGTATGAAAATGTGCTATATAAATAAATGTTGTTGTTGTTGTTGAATGAAATGGGAGCTCCTAGTTAGAACTCCGCACGTCAGCGGCACTACTTATTTGGTCACTAACAACTGGGACTATGTGGCAGCTACTTTCAGTACACTCCTGTGTGACTGAGCAGCCCTATTTAGGAGCCGCACTGCATACTGCCCATTAAGCTGATGCCTGGATAGTTTACTGCACTTGTCAGCTCATTCATTCCACTTCTGCAGTCAAAATAAAAATAATAAGTTATATGGTGTAAAATTGGTGACATGGAATGTAAGGACTCTCTATGGCAGTTCTGATGGACCCCATAGGAGAACAGCCCTAAATGTGGCCTAGCTGAAACATAATATATAATATACAGTAAGTGGATAGCTTTGTTGGGCTGAATGGCTTGTTCTCGTCTAGAATGTTCTGATATCGATATTGCTGCTCTAAGTGCGATGAGGCTCATAGATGAAGGTTCTTTAACAGAGGAAGGGATGGGTTATACCTTCTTCTGGAAAGGTTATCCCACAAAACCCTGCAACCCCCCCGACCCCCACACCCCCCAACAGCCCACACCCCCAACCCCAAGGTGGGCAACAATTGCATGGGGTGGAAAAGGCCATTAAGAATACACTTCTTCCAAGACTCACAGAAACACCTGTTGGCATAAGTGAAAGACTAATGACCCTCCATATCCCCCCGGTCCAGAACCGCTTCGCCACACTTCTCAGTACTTATGCACCTACGTTGTCAAATGACAGTGGGTCCAGGGACTGCTTCTACCATTCACTGGTACCACTCTTCTTTCTTGGAGATTTTAATATCTGTGTCGGACAGAATAACAAGATATGGATTAGAGTGCTTGGCAGGCATATCATTGGCTAGGCTAATGCAAAAGGCATGAGACTATTTCCTCACTGCTCTGAGCATGACCTGGTCAAAACCAACACCATCTTCCAGCAGGAGCCTAAATATAAGACATGGATGCACCCAAACACTAAAACCTGATTGATTATGTTATAGTGAGACGTAGTGACATCAGAAATATTGTCATCACCCATGCTATGAGAGATGCAGAATGCTGGACAGAGCCCCTTATGGTTATGACCAAGACACAAATGAGTGTGCCCACCTTTATGGAGGCAAGGCCCCAATGAGAGGACTCTCGATTGCAGTCGCCTGGCAAACAGTAATGTAAGTTATATGTTCGTTTTCACCCTAGCTGACAAAATAGGGAAAATGGAGCCTTCCCTGAACACCATGGACCAGAAGTGGGCTTACATCAGCTCAGCTCTCTGAGTCAGCAACCCAAACCACAGTCTATAACAGCAAAAACCATCAAGACTGATGTGATGACAACTCTGAGACTATCCGTGACCGGCTGATGAATATGCATAAAGCACATCAGGCAACTCTAAATAACCCCTCATCCAGTATCATCAGGCAGCTATGGCATAAAGCACTATAAAAAATACAGAGGGCTATTCAGACCATACAGAATGAGTGGTGGACAAAAAAGGCACGGGAAATTAAGTCACTTGATGACAGAAATGACATGTATAATTTTTATAATGCTATTAAAACTACCTACAGTCCAATAAATCGCTGCATTACTACCCTGAAATCAGCAGATGGTCTAATAGTCTTGGAGGACTAGAACAGAAATCTAATGAGGTAGGCTGATCATTTTAATACCCTACATAATCAGGACTCTGATGCAGACTTTCCTCCCAATTACAGTGACAACCAATCTCAAACATTCTTGGAGATTCTGTCAGCTGTCCATTCCTTTAAAAACAATAAACCTGGTGCCGACAAAATACGTGCAGAGCTGTTAAAACAGGGAGGATACCTCTGTACAAGGACTCAACACCAATCTATCACCAAGGTCTGGGCTAATAACATCTCACAACAATGGAGGAATGCGAATATCACTATTTATAAGAACGAGGGTGACAGGGCCATCTGTAACAACAGTAAGAATATATCAGTTCTTGCTGTTGCTGACAAGGTCCTGGTTAAAGTGATGCTTCAGAGGCTAATCACTAACCTCTAGATAGATAGATAGATAGATAGATACTTTATTAATCCCAATGGGATTTTTCAGAATCCTGTTTATTTAGAAAACACCTTAATTTCCCAACATTTTTAAGATGGAAGAAACATGATTTAGACAGCTTTATAATGTGCGCTTTAAATGACATTCTAGAATCAAAGATAACTCCTAGATTGCGGGCTGATTCAGTAAAATTAATGGTGATTCCAACTGAGTTAAATGATGACAAAATATTGTTGTGATCAGCGTCATTCCCTCCAATAATTAACATCTCTGTTTTATCGGTGTTTAAAGACAAGTAGTTCTCATCCATTCACTCCTTTAATTCACTAACAGAGAAACTTCACTTGGTCTGAAAGAAAGGAATAATTTTTCTAATGATAGTTTCCACTGGAAGCATGTAAAGTGAAAACAGTAAAGGTCTGAGTACTGAACCTTGCGGGACACCATATCTCAGTTCTCTGTATAATGATGGAGTACTGTCAGCATATTTCTGTACATACTGGAATTGATTTGATAAATAAGAACTAAGCCAGGTAAGGACAGTGCTTGTAAGCCCAACATCATTTTCAAGCTTGTGCAGTTAAATAGAATGGTCAATGGTGTCAAACGCTGTGCTTAAGTCTAACAACATAATTAGAGTGAAGTTTCCTTCACCAGAGAATATCAGAATGTTGTTTACATGTGTTAGTGCCTTTTCTGTACTTTGACCAGTGTGGAAGCCAGACTGGAATTTCTCAAATAAATTTTGATGCGTAAGGTGTGACTGAAGCTGATTGGCGACTACATTTTCTAGTATTTTAGAGAGAAAGAGTAAATTTGAAATGGGTCTATAGTTATTATGAATGTGTGGGCCTATTTCTGACTTTTTAAGTAATGATTTGATGACTGACCTTTTAGTGCATCAGGTATTGTACCATGCAATAATGAACTATTAATAATGTTGAGAATAAACCAAGGAGAGTTGTGCTTTAATCAGTTTTGTTTTAAGGGGAACCACTGCATCCAGAGCATCTCTCAAGGTCACATTATAATGTGATGTTAGCTGAGCTAAATTGTTTTCCACGTTTACATTTGGTGTTAATTGAGCTAAATGGTTTTCCACAATTACACTTGACTTACTCAAAATATCTATAAATTTTGAAGCCGATTTACAATCTAGATGTCACTTTGTCTTTGTTTTAATCTGTGAGTGTATTTGTAAGGGCAGAACCAAGTCAAATGTAATTAAGTAGTGATCGGAAACAACTTCATGAATGGAGTAATATTTAAATTTTGAATTTCAACTTTTTACGTTATAATTAAATCTAATGTGTGGTTATGATTAAGAGTTGAACCTTTGACAATCTGACAAAATTCTACTGAATTTAACAAATAAGTAAAAAATTTACTAAAAGTTTCCACATCATTAAGGGGTACATTAAGATCCCCTATCAACAATATGTAATCATAATTTATAGCCAAATTCAGTCATGAACAATTAATATGGCCCTGGTGGCCTGTAGGCTAGCACTACAATTGTGTTGGACCCTGTTTTAATATTTAAAATGAATGCCTCAAAGGATATGAAGTCACCTAAATTATTAGAAGTGATTTGCATTTTGTCACAATGAATTATTCCAAGGCCTCCTCTTCGACCAGTATCTCTAGATTTATGAAGGAATGTGTACTTCATCGTCAGCGATACAATCCAATTGGGCCTCTATGTCAGAAATCTTCACCCCTGGGAGGCATTTAACATTAACTGTTGGTTTACTGTAGTTTGGAATTTTAACATTTTGCACTATGGAATCACCAATTATGAGCATTTTGTTGTTCTCAGGATCCACAGGTGCACTGTAGAGTGCTGAGAAGTTCTGCATCCGAATTGGTGACCTGGGTGCCGAGGGACTACATTTTGGCTTCTAAGACCCCTGTCTTACTGTTACCCATTGACCCTGTGTCTGAATTGGTGCTGCTGATTTCGTCTGCACACTGACTACAGTTGGACCAGGAGAGACTGAAGCCGAATCAGAAATAGCTGAATTCCTCAGTTATATTCTTGAATAATAGTACACTTGTTTTGTTATACTTGTACATTTTGTGTTTATTTGATATTTGGACTTCACACAGTCTTCACACATTATGCACTTCATGTCAACATTTTGTCATAACATGTATAAAAGTTTCTGATTAGTTATGTGTTTGACATTTCTTGCCTTGCATTTCCTGTTATTCTACATTTATCCAGATTGTTGTAGACACGAAACACACATGAAATGAATGTGTTCCAAATAGCGATATATTATTTACCCTATACAACTCCAGACCTACCTCTCACTCAGATAAACAGATTTGAGCTGGGAGAGCTTTTTGTCCAACTTGAGCTGCATCAGTGGGAATGGGATAGCAGGCTGCTTGCTGCCACTGGTGTTTGACACATTTGCAAAACAAAGACATTGATGAGGAGGTGCAAGGGAATTTAAGGTGGCCTGGCATTACAACTTTTTTCATGGGTTTCAGGGATTCTAGTGATAAATAAACTGAGTCGATCCAATTTTCAGTTTGCCTAATAGCTATCAGGTGCCTAAAACGGTCGTCCAATTCTGTATTTTCCCGACCAAATCTAAATTAACTAAACACTTTTGGCAGGTGATGTTGTCTACATTGTAAGCCAGAAAACATGTACTGTACATGCTACAGGACACACAAAATACAAACATGCCCTCAACGAGCAGAGATCAGATAAAACTTATGTTTAGCGCTGAGTTCATCTTCTCTGTTTCTGCACTAGATTTGGTGCTTTCCGCGTTCAGCTGAATCAGTAGGGGACTGTCAGCTTTAAGTTTCCACCACCCACTGGTTACTTCACCTTGTCGGATGCTGGCTTTACTCCAGTTGAGCTTACTCTGGTTTTGTGAAGAGCTACATGCATATGGGAGATGCAGCTGCTCTGTGAGACGGAGAAATCAATTCAATTCCAGATAGGATGGGCAAGCAATGTGTGTTGAAAAAGGGGTAAATACAACACACAAAACAGAATACAAGTAGTAATTGGTTGTCCATCGAGTCAGATGGTGACATCCACTTCTGTCTTTATCAGTGAGTTCTTTGATGGCTGAATAGTCCTATCCTGGACCCACATGCCCTATTGCAGATTGGATATGTATATGTGGTAGTGGCAACCATGTATGTGTTCCTCATGAGTATCCTCTGTGGTCTCCTGACTACCCTTTCCTACTCCAGCATAAGTATCCCAACCAAGCCCATCTGCCTCCAGATGTTGTCAGTAGCAACATTTTCATGTTCTCAGGCCTGATTTTGCACTTTCTTAACATGATATTCAGTTGATCCTTATAGCGCTTCCTCTGTCCCCCCCAAGATGTAACTGGCCATATAGCAGTCTGTAAAGCAACTGATTTGGAGGCATCCTTACCACATGCACCACCATTGTAGCTGGTGCTGGGTGATCATGGCCTAAATATTTCTGCAGTTGTTTTTTCTGAGTATTTCACAGTGAGGCATACAATCATACCAGGTGATTCCCAAGATGCACTGTGGGCAGAGTATATGGAAGTGCTCCAGAAGCTTAATGTGATGGTTGGAAATTACCCAGCTTCAAAGCTGTAGAGGAGGGCAGTAATGCAGGTAAGCCTGGTAGACTCAGACCTTTGTGTGGAGATGCAAATTCTTGTTTTGAAAGCCCCAGCGCCAAAGTCTTCTGATGGCAACTGTTGGTTGCTGGATTCAGTTCTAGACCTCATTGACAATGCTGCTGTCTTCAAAGAATGCTCCCCAGATACCTGAATGATGAACCTACTGACAGATATTTATCAGCAATAGTTAAATCCGGTGGTATTGGGGGGGATGCTGGCACTCCATTGACAGATTATTTCCATTTTGGTGGTGTTCCTATCCTGCTGTATGCTCTCACTGCTGCATCAAGGACAGACTGGAGGTCTTGTGGAGTGTGAAAAATAAGAGTGTAGTTATCCACAAACCCCAGCTCATAACCCTCTTTCTGTGCAATTTGGTAGTGGTTTGGAGCCTCCTAATACTGAAGAGGTTACCATCTAGCCTGAAGCCCACTGTCACACCACTGTTGTCCTCAATCTTTTTGTGAAGAAGCTGGGTGACACATAAAGGAGGATATAAAAGAGCACAGGTGTGTGCACACACCCTTGCCTGACCCCTGTACGTACAGGGAAAGGGAAGGCCTCGTTGTCCTCCTATGATCACCTGAACAATTATTCCATTGTGAAACTGGTGCAGGATGTTAGCAAATTTATTGGGGCACCCAACCCTAATGAGGATGCCCCACAAAAATTGTCTTTAGATAGTGCCGAAGGCTTTGGAGAGGTTGACAAAGGCCATAAATAGGTCTTCATGTGGTTCATGGCACTTTTCCCGAAGCTGGCGGGCTGTGAAAACCGTATCAACAGTGCTCCTGTTCTAACTGAACTCACACTGTGATTCTGAATTAATTCACACATTTATTTTTAGTAGGATTGACTACTGCAATGCTGTGTTCACAGTGTGCTGCTACAGCAGCCCGTGTTAATATTGTTATTAAACTGTTTGGTACATTCCTACCTCCACCCCCATTTAATTAATACATTTGGTATGTCCCTAGCTCTCTTTTTGCTATTGGCGCTGCTTTTGCTTTTACTTTAGTTCCCACCATATTGTATTTAGGTTAAGGAAATTATCGTCCTTTTACCTTCAAGTTATCAATGGTTTTACGTCCTAATACTTGTATTACTTCTGGCAAGAAATCTACATTAAAGTATACGGATTCTCAGCCTTGACTTCTTGGTGAGTAAACTATCTAATGTCCACGTTCACTACAACCAGTGGGGCGACGCACACTCCGTACAGACTGGATCATGGGAGAGAAGCCTCGCTAATACGGCGTTCGGGGACAGAATAGTAAAAGGACGGATTTCTAATGCCTGATCGTGTCAAGCCTGGGGCCAATCAAAGACTGTTGTATATACTCCTAACTCCGTTACTTTGGGGCAACTAGCAAAGAACTGTTCCTTAAGTACTTGTCTTCGTTATACCTAAAACGCTGAACTCTTTAAACGCTACTAGTCAAGGACAGCTCAAACGGAGACTATCTTGCTATTTTTGTCTTTGTTCAGTTTACTTAGTAATTTTACTTTCAATTTCCACACAGTTGAAGGGATCTGTACAAAGATCATTGTTTATGGATTCACTGCGTAGCGAAGGAGCTGGAACTTTCGCGCCGACACTGCTGCGCCGCTGTTTTGCTGAACTTTCCGTGACCCCTGCGTGCTCGCTCTCGGCCCCGCCCAGTGCTCCTCATCGCAGTATGTCTCAGCAGGAATCAGCGCATTCACTAGAATTGGAATCCCAGGAAGCAAAAGGTGAATTACCCCCACCTGAAGATGATATTGGAATAGAAGGTGAACTGTCTGCCCGACCTAAACGCACAGTTAAGCCATCTTTAAAAATCAGAGAAGGGTTTGAAAGTCAAAGGATAGAAATGTCAAAAAGACTTTTAGATTTATGGAGCAAAACTATTCATTGCATTGCCATTGCTGATGATGCCAGTGACAGTCCAGAGCAATTAAAGGACTTGTTTGCAAGACTTAAACATACCTATGAGAACTATAAAAGACATTTTGAGAAGTATTCTGCGTTTTTGTTAAATACAGTGGTGTGAAAAACTATTTGCCCCCTTCCTGATTTCTTATTCTTTTGCATGTTTGTCACACAAAATGTTTCTGATCATCAAACACATTTAACCATTAGTCAAATATAACACAAGTAAACACAAAATGCAGTTTTTAAATGATGGTTTTTATTATTTAGGGAGAAAAAAAATCCAAACCTACATGGCCCTGTGTGAAAAAGTAATTGCCCCCTTGTTAAAAAATAACCTAACTGTGGTGTATCACACCTGAGTTCAATTTCCATAGCCACCCCCAGGCCTGATTACTGCCACACCTGTTTCAATCAAGAAATCACTTAAATAGGAGCTGCCTGACACAGAGAAGTAGACCAAAAGCACCTCAAAAGCTAGACATCATGCCAAGATCCAAAGAAATTCAGGAACAAATGAGAACAGAAGTAATTGAGATCTATCAGTCTGGTAAAGGTTATAAAGCCATTTCTAAAGCTTTGGGACTCCAGCGAACCACAGTGAGAGCCATTATCCACAAATGGCAAAAACATGGAACAGTGGTGAACCTTCCCAGGAGTGGCCGGCCGACCAAAATTACCCCAAGAGCGCAGAGACGACTCATCCGAGAGGTCACAAAAGACCCCAGGACAACGTCTAAAGAACTGCAGGCCTCACTTGCCTCAATTAAGGTCAGTGTTCACGACTCCACCATAAGAAAGAGACTGGGCAAAAATGGCCTGCATGGCAGATTTCCAAGACGCAAACCACTGTTAAGCAAAAAGAACATTAGGGCTCGTCTCAATTTTGCTAAGAAACATCTCAATGATTGCCAAGACTTTTGGGAAAATACCTTGTGGACTGATGAGACAAAAGTTGAACTTTTTGGAAGGCAAATGTCCCGTTACATCTGGCGTAAAAGGAACACAGCATTTCAGAAAAAGAACATCATACCAACAGTAAAATATGGTGGTGGTAGTGTGATGGTCTGGGGTTGTTTTGCTGCTTCAGGACCTGGAAGGCTTGCTGTGATAGATGGAACCATGAATTCTACTGTCTACCAAAAAATCCTGAAGGAGAATGTCCGGCCATCTGTTCGTCAACTCAAGCTGAAGCGATCTTGGGTGCTGCAACAGGACAATGACCCAAAACACACCAGCAAATCCACCTCTGAATGGCTGAAGAAAAACAAAATGAAGACTTTGGAGTGGCCTAGTCAAAGTCCTGACCTGAATCCAATTGAGATGCTATGGCATGACCTTAAAAAGGCGGTTCATGCTAGAAAACCCTCAAATAAAGCTGAATTACAACAATTTTGCAAAGATGAGTGGGCCAAAATTCCTCCAGAGCGCTGTAAAAGACTCATTGCAAGTTATCGCAAACGCTTGATTGCAGTTATTGCTGCTAAGGGTGGCCCAACCAGTTATTAGGTTCAGGGGGCAATTACTTTTTCACACAGGGCCATGTAGGTTTGGATTTTTTTTTCTCCCTAAATAATAAAAACCACCATTTACAAACTGCATTTTGTGTTTACTTGTGTTATATTTGACTAATGGTTAAATGTGTTTGATGATCAGAAACATTTTGTGTGACAAACATGCAAAAGAATAAGAAATCAGGAAGGGGGCAAATAGTTTTTCACACCACTGTATGAACATGGAAGAAGCATTGCAGGAGTTAAATAGCATTACTCTCCTTGATCAGCAAAGGCACATCACATTTCTTGAAGTCAAGTCAAGGTTAAAAAATAGGATAAGGCAGTTTAATGATACCGCATCCTGCTATTCTGTCTCATCTAGGCACTCTAGAAAATCATTTAGGTCTCTACAATCAAATTCCCAGAGATCAGACTTAAGCAACCAACTGATTTTAGCCTGTGCAGAAGCAGAGGCAGCTAAGATTCAGACTGCCTTTATTAAAAAGGAAGCAGCCCGCATGCAAGCAGAGGCAGAGGCTCAGTTAGAGGTCCTCCAAACGCAATGAGAGGAGGCAGCAGCTTTGGCCAAATTGAGTATTTTGGAAGAGGCCGTAGAGGAAGAGGACGAAGTCAACCATCCCCTCAGGCTGACCACCACAGAAGATCCTGTAAAACGAACTTCCCAGTTTCTCTTAGATCAGAATGCCTTTAAGTCCACAATGGAAAGCTTTACATACAATACCCCAGCACATAACCTGCCAGAAGATGCCACACCACCCAGCAGGGAAGACCACTCTAATCCACACCCCATTGTGAGTACCATGAATCTCCACAAGTATTCAAAACTCATACCACCTACTCATGCACTGCCAAGACCTTTCCCAGATGCAGATAATCAGAATTTCGTTAAACCTCACAGGAAATGCTATATGCTTCCAGAGACTCAGTTTTCTTTAATGAGTCATGTCGTAAGACACCCAGACTTTGGACAACCTGAGCTGAATCCATCTGCAACTCCATTTACCCCACTAGTACCTAAGCATGATCCAGATGCCACCAGCTACAGTAATCTGCAAGGAATACCTGTGGGCATGAAATCAGAAAGAGCTGAAATATCAGACTTTGCAAGGTACATGATCCACCGAGAACTCATCAATACTGGTCTCACAAGGTTCGATGACCTCCCAGAAAACTATAGGAGCTGGAGATCCACATTTAAGACAGCAATCCACGACTTGGACATCTCACCTATGGAAGAACTAGATCTACTGGTGAGATGGCTTGGGCCGCAATCGACAGAATATGCCAAAAGACTTAAAAATGTTCATATAAACAATCCATCCACAGGCCTCACCCTTGTCTGGGAGAGACTAAAACCCCGAAGTCATTGAGCTTTCCTTATTCAAAAGACTACAGAACTTTCCTAAACTGTCCAACAAGGATGACAACAAGCTTTTGGAACTTAGTGACCTTCTTCTTGAACTTGAAATTGCTAAAACAGATCCACATCTACCCGGTCTCAGTTATTTAGATACTGCTCATGGTGTTAACCCCTTGGTGGCAAAACTGCCATACCATCTTCAAGAGAAGTGGACTTTGGTGGGTTCCAAGTACAAGCAGCAGCATCAAGTCTCCTTTCCACCTTCTCCTTTTTCTCAGAATTTGTTAGACAGATTGCCAAGGCCAAAAATGATCCAAGTTTCTCAGTGAATGAAGCACACGTGCCAAGCTCAACAACAGCAAGGTATGAGACCTTGAGTGCTAGACATAAGGACCTAAGGAGCACTATTTCCGTTCGTAACACTGGAATCTCAGACAACACATCTACTGCCAGCAAGGATGTGACAGAAGAGAAAATTGACGATCCCAACCATTACTGCCCAATACATAAAAAAACGCACCCTCTAAAGAAGTGTTGTGCTTTCAGAGAGAAGCCCATGCAAGAGCGCAGGGAATTTCTTCGAAGGCATGAAATCTGCTACAGGTGTTGTGCTTCAATGGAGCACTTTGCCAGAGAATGTAAGGCCACTAGTCAATGCTCCGAGTGTGGCAGCGACCAGCAGGTTACTGCTCTCCATCCAGATTCCCAAGAGGACTCTATCCCCTTCTCCAGGCATGGCGGGGAGAGCTCTGAACAAGTGCCAAGGCCAGTATCATCTAAATGTACCGAGGTATGTGGAGAAGGACTTTGTGGAAGATTCTGTGCCAAAATATGTCTTGTAAAGGTGTTCCACAAGGAACAACCAGAGAAGGCCATTAAAATGTATGCTATTTTAGACAAACAGAGCAATCGTTCACTGGCAAATCCAGAGTTCTTTGACCTGTTCAATCTAAAGGGGAACTCTTCACCCTATACCCTAGGCACATGTGCAGGCCTAGTGAATGCTACAGGAAGAACAGCAGATGGTTTTATCGTGGAAGCGGTGCGAGGGAACGCACAGTTTCCATTCCTACGCTGATTGAATGTGACCAGTTACCAAGTGACAGGGAGGAGATCCCCACGCCTGAAGTAGCATGGTGCCATCCTCACCTGAAGCATATAGCCAGCTGTATCCCACCTCTTGACAAGGATGCTAACATCGTGCTTTTGCTGGGCAGAGACATTCTAAGAGTCCATAAGGTACGTCAACAGTGTAATGGTCCAAATGATGCCCCTTATGCCCAGAGACTTGATTTAGGTTGGGTCATTGTGGGAGATGTCTCCATTCTTATAAGACAAGTGTGATTAGAAGGGGGCGTGTCTCTTACTTCAGACAATGCCCATGCCACTATTTCGTGAAAGAGAGACCTAATCTGCAAACACAGGTATTTGATAACATAGAAGAGCTCGGTATGGTTATGCCTGAAGACGATCTTGGTCATACAGTTTTCCAGACCACCAGCGACGACAATAAGGTAGGTCCTTCTGTTGAAGATAAGGAGTTCATCCCCGGCAATAGCAACATATGGGCTTAGAAGAACAGCTAGAGAAGGAGAGGAAGAATATGGCTCAGATGCCCGAGAGTTTGTAGAAAGAGACTTCTATGTAGATGATGGACTTAAATCCTTGCCAACAGCCGAAGAAGCCATCAATTTGGTCAAGAGAACCAAACTGTTCTTATCTCAGGCCAATCTTAGGCTTCATAAGATAACATCCAATAGCAACAATGTGATGAAGGCCTTCCACCCTGATGACCATGCAAAGGATTTGAAGGACTTAGACCTAAGAGTGGATGTACCACCTATCCAACGAAGCCTTGGCCTACACTGGGAAGTGACTTCTGACACTTTTACTTTCCAAGTTTCACAAACCGAAAGGCCATTTACCAGACGTGGAATCCTGTCTGTAGTAAACAGCCTGTATGACCCCCTAGGTTTTGTGACTCCTGTGACCATTCAAGGAAGGGCAATACTCCGGCAGCTCACTGACGGGGAGAGAGACTGGGATGCACCATTACCATTGAACCTAAGGCCAAAATGGGAGATGTGGAAGGAATCCCTAAAGGCTTTAGAACAGCTTCACATCCCACGTTGTTATTTCTCTGCTTCACTGACAATATGTCAAAATAGAGAAATCAATGTCTTTTCAGATGCATCCACAGAAGCCATAGCTACAGTAGCCTACCTTAGGGCAACTGATCCTGAAGGACAAACCCATGTAGGGTTTCTGTTGGCAAGGGCCAAACTGGTTCCAAGATCTGCACATACCATCCCCAGACTTGAATTGTGTGGTGCGACATTAGCTGTAGAAATGGCCGACTTCCTATTGAATGAGATGGACACTAAAATTGATGTTATCAAATTTTATACAGACAGTAAAGTCCTGCTGGGTTACATATATAACCGCACCAAGAGATTTTATGTGTATGTTACCAACAGAGTAGAGCGTATAAGGAAGACCAACAAACCAGAACAATGGCAGTATATTCTGTCTGATATGAACCCTGCAGACATTGCTACGAGATCAGTAACAGCTGCTCTTCTCGCCAAGTCTTCCTGGTTCTCGGGACCAGAGTTTCTGCTATGTAGGCCTCCTGCAATATCTTCTAGTACCTATCATCTCATAGATCCAGATAATGATCCTGAAATTCATCCCAAAGTTACCTCTCTGCGAACCACGACTCACTCAGCCATAATCCTTGGGTCATACCGCTTCGAACGATTCTCTTCTTGGACAAAACTTGTTCACACGATGGCTCGTTTAGCCCACATCACTCGGTGTTTCCAGAAAACAAACAAGCCACGAAACTGCCATGGATGGCACATGTGTAAGGAGCCACCAAGTATATCAGAACTTGAGCTAGCAGAGATAAACATCATCCGTTAAGTATAAGAGGAAACCTTCCCAGAAGAGATGAAATGTCTTAAGACCGGAAAACATGTCTTCAAAGGAAGTCCCCTCTTTAGACTGAATCCAAAGGTAGATGATCTTGGCATGCTGAGAGTGGGCGGTCGTTTGAATAGAGCAAGCTTCCTTGGGAAGGAGCAGAACCCCTTAATAATTCCAAATAAACACCACCTATCCACCTTGCTTATTCAACATCATCATGAGCAAGTTTCCCACCAAGGAAGACACCTCACTGAAGGTGCCATTAGAGTCTCGGGATTATGGATCATTGGAGCAAAAAGACAAATCGCCACCATTATAAAAAGGTGTGTCAAGTGTCAAAAACTAAGGGGTAGGCAACAACATCAACAAATGGCTGACCTACCAGTTGATAGGCTGAGCACAGAACCGCCCTTTACCTACGTTGGGCTTGATGTTTTTGGACCATGGACAGTTGCAGTACGAAAAACCCGTGGTGGGCAAGCTAATAATTAAAGGTGGGCAGTGATGTTCACTTGTTTAAGTGTATGAGCTGTACATATCGAAGTGATCGAATCAATGGACGCCTCAAGCTTGGTTAATGCTCTCCGAAGGTTTTTTGCCATCAGAGGACCAGTGAAAGTTTTAAGGTCAGATTGTGGAACAAATTTTATTGGTGCATGCAAGGAGTTACAGATTGACTCCAAGCGTATCGCAAACCACTTGTGCAGTCAGGGTTGTGAATGGAAGTTTAATCCACCACATTCCTCACATATGGGTGGAGCATGGGAAAGGATGATTGGAATGGCAAGACGGATACTGGATTCCATGTTAATTGATGTGTACTCACGAAGTGTCAACTACTTTCCTTGCTGAAGTGACAGCAATAATTAATTCAAGACCTTTAAGCCCAATTTCTTCAGATCCAGAGTCTCCCGTTATTCTAACCCCAGCTGCCCTTTTGACACAGAAAATTGGAATTATTCCAACTCCACATGGAGTCTTTGACAGCCACAACCTTCACAAAAGCCAGTGGAGACGTGTACAACACCTTGCCAATTGCTTCTGGAAAAGATGGAGAAAAGAGTATCTGAACCTTTTACAAGACCGCAGAAGATGGCAAGTACAAATACCTAACCTTCAAGAAGGGGATTTGGTCTTACTGATGGATCACCAAGCTCATCGGATCGATTGGCCCATGGGTCTTATTTTAAAGACCATGCCCAGTGATGACGGAAGGGTCCGCAAGGTTGAAGTAAAGACTGCCAGAGATGGGACTGTTAAGACCTTCTTCAGACCAGTCACCGAAATTGTCCTGTTACTTCGTCAGAAAGACCAATTCAGTCCCACCACGACTGATGTACCGTGAACCTTCAGAGGTCACACCAATCTCTACCATCTTCAGTTACAAAAGGTTTTACTTGTGACTATTGAATCTGAGAACTCATTTAAGGTTTATTGTTGATTGTGGCTGTTCTTGTAATGTTAATATTCAAGATTAATGGTGCTATCTGACGATACCAGACGGGGAGTGTGCTGCTACAGCACCCTGTGTTAATATTGTTATTAAACTGTTTGGTACATTCCTACCTCCACCCCCATTTAATTAATACATTTGGTATGTCCCTAGCTCCCTTTTTGCTATTGGCGCTGCTTTTGTTTTTACTTTAGTTCCCACCATATTGTATTTAGGTTAAGGAAATTATCGTCCTTTTACCTCCAAGTTATCAATGGTTTTACGTCCTAATACTTGTATTACTTCTGGCAAGAAATCTACATTAAAGTATACGGATTCTCAGCCTTGACTTCTTGGTGAGTAAACTATCTGTCCACGTTCACTATAACCAGTGGGGCGACGCACACTCCGTACAGACTGGGTCTTGGGAGAGAAGCCTCGCTAATACGGCGTTCGGGGACAGAATACACAGGATTTTCAAACTGTTCTTTATACAGCTTCCAGTTAATCCAAAATGCTGCTGCAATAATTATTACAAGAACAAGAAAATACAAACACATAAATCCAGTTCTTAAATCCTTACACTGGCACCCGGTTAAGTTTAGGGCATTTTTCAAAATCCTCATTTTTACATATATAGCCCTAAATGGCCAAGGTCTGCCTTACTTATCTTAACTTATCATTACTTACATACCAGAATGCACATTAAAATCTCAAAATGTTGGTCTGCTTATGATCCCAAGGATTAATAAAATAACAGTGGGAGGTTGAGCTTTTAGTTATAGGGCCCCTAAACTGTGGAATGGTCTGCCTGCTACTATAAGAGATGCTCCTCTCGTCCGTTACAGGAGATGGACGTCTGAAGCGGAGCTCCGTTAGCAGCATCTTTATTTTCTCACGTATTTCTTATTATTTTGAGGTATCCTGTATTTACCTAACCCGAGGAGCTTCCACTACAGTATATAAACATGAGTAACAAGAAGGGAGGTCAGAAAGAACTGGAAAGGAAACTTAAAGCTACATCAAAGTCTAGACAGACATCAAGCCCAAGTACGAGGTACGGCCTCTCGGAGACTGACCTGGAACAGGCAGATGAATGCACAGACTTCCTAGGACCCCGCTCCACTGCATTGTCTCCAGTCGAGAGTGAAAATGGGAGCGAGGGTGCAAGTGGTGCAGGTCACGATGGATCAGCGATTTCAGAAGGTCACTCAAAACTAGAAAAGGCCTTACAGTACGTGCTCTCATCTACTCCTCGTGAGCCTGAAGCATCGGCAATAACAGGGGCTGCAATTCCACCCGCAGAGCATGAAAGCCAAAACGATGTGGCCGAACTGAAGGAAATGATCACAATATTGGCCACGGCTACAGCCATAAGTGAGCTTAAGAAAGACATTCAGAGAAATATGAAGAAAGAAAGAAGTGACTTGCTTAAGACAAACGAGAAACTGCGACAGGAGCTGCGTCAGGATAACAAAGACCTGGAAATGCGTCTATTTAATCGTTTTGACGCAACCTTTAAAGGTATAGTGGGGAAATTAGAGGAACACATTGAAGAAAATAGATCTAAACTTAAAAAACTTGCCGATCAGCTGGATGATGTTAAGCAGGCATTCACGGCTCGAATTGAAACAGCGGAACAATTGGCATCTAACGCCAATGAAAAAGCTACAGCTGCGAATTCCGAATGCAAAAAACTTTGAGACAGATTTGCGGCCCTGGAAGATGGGTGCAGAAGGAAAAATTAGAATCGAAGGTCTACCTGAGAAACGTGAAAATACAAACCCAGTGAAATTTGCAGTAGAATTACTCTCTAAAATAATTGGAGATGACTTTAAATGAGATACCGAGATAGCAGCAGCATATCGCATACGCGGATCAAATGCCTTTAAACCTAGGTCTTTTATTCTTCGCTTTGAGCAATTACAACATAAGCTTGATGTGATGGCACTTCTCAGACACAAGCAAGAGATTATATTTGAAAATAATCTCATTCGTATTTTCCTTGACTTCTCACCTTCAACAGCTGCTAAACGTGCAGCCTTCTACAACATTAAACAGCTGTTACGGAAAGCCGATATCAAATACAGCCTTTTGTATCCCGCCAAACTGAAAGTAGATGTTCAAGGCCAATACTACGTATTTACCAGCAAGGAGGAAGCTGAAAAGGAATTAAGGAAGCTGATCCCGACACGTGTACTGAAAGAAAAAAAGAACAACATGTGCGTTGTCCTTGCTGCACTGAATAAGCGCAGGCGCTCTAACATCACCCCTCCCCCGATCTTAGTCCCCTGCGCTTATTCAGTGCAGCAAGGACAACGCACATGTTCTTTTTTTCTTTCAGTACACGTGGCTTCCCTGTTTATTTCTATATCTAGTGACTTCTCTGCCTGTCTGTCTCTCTATTACGCAGTGCTCTGTCTGTCTGTGTGTTATGGATCTTAAAAATAAGTTATAAGGAGAGTTGTTCCTGTTAATTGCAGTCTCAATTGTTAAAAAAATATTTGAAAAGGAGCATCCCACATGAAAATATAACGATCTCAGTAACTGACAGTGCATACCAATGTATAAATTTTATGTCCGTTTGAGGTTTAAAAGAAAAGAAAAAAAAAGCAACACTTCATCCCCAGCGGGGATTCGAACTCAGGTCTGTGAGGCAAGGAAAAGCTGCTCTGCGCTAAGAGGCAAATCTTAATGCACTACACCACAGAAACTGTTGAATCAGTCTTGAAGCTTTTGTGAAAGTGTTTATTTGATCTTTGGAACTCGGGCTTTATATATTCTATAGTTTATGCCTACTACATTTTGTAACATTTATTACTAAAATATGAAAAAGTTTCTGTTTTAACAATGTGTTTACACAGATTACTTTAGAATAATGATGTCTTATTTCCACTGTAAAACTCCACTTCACTCCCACATAATCAATCAAGGCGTGAGCTGGGAAAACTTCGCTCACGTTCTAAGTCGGTGGGGGGATGGAATAGCTGGCTGCTGACAGCTTGTCTTTTATCAGCACATTTAGAGGACAAAGGATGCTGGCGGAGAGGTGTGAACGGATTTAAGAAGCGATTTAAGGTGGGCCGGATATACGAGTTTTTTCGTAGGCTCTGGTAATTCTAGTGTTAAGACTATAAAATGACATCAAAAATTCAGAATCAATGTCTCCATGATGGGACAGTTAACTTTGTGAGCTGGAATGTTAAAGGCCTGAATCATGAATTAAAGAGAAAGAAAGTATGCTCTCATCTAACAGGCTTAAACGCTAAAATAGTATTTTTACAGGAGACCCACTTACTAAGCAAGGATCAGTTCCGGCTGCAAAAAGACTGGACTGGCCAAATGTTCCATTCTAGCTTTACAAAGAAAACTAGAGGTGTGGGAATTCTCATATACAGAAAAGTCTCATTTGTAGCATCAGATGTAGTATCGGATCCTGAAGGGAGATATGTGATGGCCATGGGCAACTTATTTAACTGTAAAATGATTTTGATAAATGTTTATGCACCCAATGTCGATGATGAGGAATTCATGCAAAATCTATTTGCATCCATTCCCAATGTGAACACTCATAAAATTATAATGGCTGGGGACTTTGTGTTTTAAATCCACTCTTAGATAGGACTCCTGTCACAGGGGGGACAACATCTAACACTGCAAAGACAATTACACAGTTTGTAACTGACCACAACTTGTCAGTCCCCTGGAGGTTTCTAAACCCAAACTCAAGAACATATTCGTTCTACTCACCAGTGCATCATAGCTACTCAAGAATTGATTATTTCTTTATAGATAATAATTTCTTGCCTATGATTAAATCTTCTAAATACAACACAATTGTTATCTCAGTTTCATGCACCTCTGGTCTTGGAGCTAAAATCATTATGTGCCTCACACTCACCTCGCAGATGGCGTCTTAACCAAGTTTTATTAGCAGATGAGAACTGTACAGAATTTATATCCAAACACATCAGTTTCTTCCTAGAGACAAACACCCTCAGAGGTTTCTGCAGGAACACTCTGGGAAACTCTAAAGGCCTTCTTAAGAGGACAGATTATTTCATATCTTTCACACAGAAATAAATTAGAAACCAAGAAAGTGTCAGAGCTAAGAAGCGAAATTACTAGAATAGATGAAGAACAAGCCAGGCGTCCAAGTGAGGCTCTTCGTAGGAAAAGGCAGACCCTGCATACAGAACTTAACATCTTAACAACTAAAGAAACTGAACAACTTATTTATAAATCAAGACATCATTACTATGAACACAGAGAGAAAGCTAATAAGCTTTTAGCTCAACAAATCCACAAGCAAGAAGTTTGCAATACAATCCCAGTAATCACCAACACGAATGGAAATGAAATCATTGACCATAAAAATATAATGCACACATTTAGAGACTACTATAAACCTTATATTCTACTGAGCTTAAAGAAGATAACAAACAATCTAATGCATTTCTGAATACATTACTGATACCACAAATAGATACTTTTAGTGCTGAGGAACTGGATAAACCTCTGACGTTATTAGAATTACTAGATGCTATAAAGTGACTTCAAGGCGGGAAATCAGCAAGCCCTGATGGCTACCCTGTAGAATTTTATAAGAAATTCTCCACTCAGCTAGCTCCCCTCTTAATGGCAACATTTACAGAAGCTAGAGACAATCAAATTCTACCTCAAACCTTTCGTCAAGCATTAATCACCATCTTTCCTAAGCAAAATAAGGACTTGTTACAATGTGCATCATACAGACCAATTTCACTTCTGAATAATGATGTGAAGATACTCTCAAAAATTATAGCTAGAAGGATGGAGAAAGTGCTGCCTTCGGTAATATCACAGGATCAAACTGGATTTATTAAAGGCCGACACTTATCTTCCAATCTTCGATGCCTGATTAATGTAATATATTCACCAGCAAAGTCAAACACCCCAGAGATATTATTATCATTGGAAAAGCATTTGATATGATTGAATGGAACTACCTTTTCACTACCTTAGAGAAATGTGGGTTTGGCCCAAATATTTGTGCACGGATCAAACTACTGTACAGTGATCCCTCGCTATATCGCGCTTCGCCTTTCGCGGCTTCACTCTATCGCGGATTTTATATGTAAGCATATTTAAATATATATCGCGGATTTTTTGCTGGTTCGCGGATTTCTGAGGACAGGTCTTTTAATTTCTGGTACATGCTTCCTCAGTTGGTTTGCCCAGTTGATTTCATACAAGGGACGCTATTGGCAGATGGCTGAGAAGCTACCCAACTTACTTTCTCTCTCTCTCTCTCTCTCTTGCGTTGACTTTCTCTGATCCTGATGTAGGGGGTGTGAGCAGGGGGGCTGTTCGCACACCTAGACGATACGGACGCTCGTCTAAAAATGCTGAAAGATTATCTTCACGTTGCTACCTTCTGTGTGCAGCTGCTTCGTGAAGCGACATGCTGCACGGTGCTTTGCATACTTAAAAACTCAAAGGGCACGTATTGATTTTTGACTTCGCTTTTCTCTGTCTCTCTCTCTCTCTCTCTCTCTCTCCCTGCTCCTGACGGAGGGGGTGTGAGCTGCCGCCTTCAACAGCTTTGTATCGGCAGTGCTTCGCATACTTAAAAGCCAAACAGCCCTATTAATTTGTTTGCTTTCCTCTCTGTTTCCTTTGAAGAGGAAGATATGTTTGCATTCTTTTAATTGTGAGACAGAACTGTCATCTCTGTCTTGTCATGGAGCACAGTTTAAACTTTTGAAAAAGAGACAAATGTTTGTTTGCAGTGTCTGAATAACGTTTCTGTCTCTCTACAACCTCCTGTTTTTCTGCGCAAATCTGTGACCCAAGCATGACAATATAAAAATAACCGTATAAACATATGATTTCTACTTCGCAGATTTTCTTATTTCGCGGGTGGCTCTGGAACGCAACCCCCGCGATGGAGGAGGGATTACTGTATACCAATCCAGAAGCTTCAGTTGGTATTAACAACATTTGTAAAGACTACTTTAAACTAGAACGTGGCACCAGACAAGGATGCCCCTTGTCACAATTGCTGTTTGCAATCGCCACTGAACTACTGGCGGTCCACTGTTGAAATTCTTATCAGATAAAGGGGATTATCAGAGGACTGGAACAGAAAATTTCTCTATATGCAGATGATACGGTTTTATATATATCAGACCCAGAAAACACTGTGCCTGCAATTTTAACAGCACTTACAGAATTTCAAAAGACCTCTGGTCTCAGAATTAATTTGAATAAAAGTATACTCTTTCCAGTGAATTCTCAAGCATATAATATTAGATTGGACACCCAACCTTTTACCATAGCAGATCAGTTTAAATACCTAGGGGTAAATATCACAAGTAAACATAAAGCTCTTTATCAACAGAATTTTGCCGTCTGTATGGAAAAATTTAAGCAAGACTTCCATAGATGGTCAACCCTTCATCTCACTCTAGCTGGAAGAATTAACATTAAGAAGAATATCCTTCCTAAGCTTCTTTTTTATTTCAAAACATTCCAATATACATCAATAAATAATTTTTTAAGCAATTAGATTCAACCATAACCTCATTTATTTGGAACTCAAAACATTCACGTATCCGAAGAGCGACCCTACAAAGACCTCAGGCAGAAGGTGGCATGGCTCTACCTAATTTTCAGTTTTATTACTGGGCAGCAAACATACAAGCTATAAATACCTGGACACAAACAGATGAACATATGCAGGATTGGTCTGCAATAGAAGTAAAATCCTGCAGTACTTCTTTATATTCCCTGCTCTGCGCCCCAATAAATGCAAGTTATCGCAAATATACTAATAACCCAATTGTGCTTCATTCACTCAGAATGTGGAACCAATTTAGAAAGCATTTTAAGATGTAAATCTTTTATCTGTGGCACCTCTGCAGGAGAACAACCTCTTTCAACCCTCACAAACATATCTAGTTTAATATCTGGAAAAGATTTGGGATTAAATTGCTCAGATATCTTTATATAGACAATATCTTTGCATCCTTTGAGCAATTACATTCCAAATTTAACCTTTCAGCTACACATTTCTTTCACTATCTTCAAATTAGAAACGTTGTTAAACAGAACCTGCCCTATTTTCCTCATCTCATACCCTCCACCATGCTGGAAAAAATACTGCTCAATTTCAAGGACTTAAGACACCATTTCTGCAATATATAAAATTTTATTAGAGTCCCTTCCTTTCAAAGATCCAAGAGGACAATGGGAAAAAGATCTCTTAATATATCAGAAAAGGAGTGGAAGGTAGCAATGCAGAGAATTCACTTGAGTTCCATATGCGCAAAGCATAGAATTATTCAACTCAAAATTATATATCGAGCTCATCTGTCTCACTTAAAACTGTCCAAAATATTTCCAAGATCCAACCTGCGAACACTGCAACCAAGCTCCTGCCTCACTGGTCACATGTTTTGGGCCTGCACCAAATTAACATCATTTTGGACCAAAATTTTTAAGTGCCTTTCAGACAGCCTTGGGGTCACAATCCCTCCTAACCCATTAATAGCTGTGTTTGGTGTTCTTCCAGATGGATTTGAAGTGGAGAAGGACAAGCAAACGGTGATTGCATTCACTACACTTTTGGTACGCAGACTTATTTTGTTAAATTGGAAGAATCCTAATTCTCCTCTTATAAGTCAGTAGGAAACCGATGTTTTATATTATTTGAAATTGGAAAAAATCAAATTGTCAGTTAGAGGATCTGTACAGAACTTTTTGAAAATCTGGAAGGATTTAATCAATAATATTTTAGAATAAGAAGAAATAATTATCTCCACATTTCTTTTTCTTCTCCATTTATCTTTATTGCCCTATTAAACTCAACAATTTAGGTATGTTTACAAGCTTTAAGTACCATATTTACCCGTGTACTACGCGCACTTTTTTTCCCAAAAATTAGCATTAGAAAATCAGGTGCGCGTCATACACGAGTAATATGGTAGGGTAGGGTTTTCTTTGTTTTTGAATCAGTTTGGCGTCGTCATTCAGCATGGATAGTAGCAAGCGTTTACGCTCCTTCATGGCAGGAGAGAAATTAAAAGTGATTTTGGAAGCAGAGAAGATAGGAAATCGGGCAGCAGGTCGCAAGTACGGTGTTCCAGAGTCATGTGTTCGAGATTGGCGACAGAAGAAAGAAAAACTTTCGTCATGTAACATAAACAGACCGGCATTTCGCGGAAAAAGTGCCAAGTTCCCACAAGTTGAAGTTGCACTCGCTGATTACATTCAAGACAGGCGTCAGCTTGGATATGCAGTGTCCACGGAAATGATTCAGATGAAAGCTTGTGATATAGCGAAAGAACGTGGAATACTCATCACTCAGTTCAAAGCAAGCCGCGGATGGATTACGCGCTTCATGAGAAGGAATGGCTTATCAATAAGACACCGCCCGACCATTTCGCAGTGTCTACCAGATGCATATGAAGAAAAGTTACTAGCTTTCCAAAAATACATTATTCAGTTGAGGCACCAGAAAACATATTTAATGGGGCAAATTGGTACTGCTGATCAAACACCAGTTTATTTTGAGAACCCCTCAAACACTACTGTTAATGCAGTCGGAGACAAGAGTGTCCCGGTACGCACAGGAGGCAGAGAGAAGCAGTGGTGTACCGTGATGTTGACGATTCTTGTGGATGGAAAGAAACTACCGCCATACGTAATATTTAAATGGAAGACCTTGCTGAAAAATGAGAAGTTTCCTCCTGGGATCATCATCAGAGCTCAACAAAAGGGTTGGATGGACAATGATCTCGTAATCGATTGGTTGAAATGTGTGTGGCAACGTCGGCTGGGCAGTCTCCTGAAAATGCCAAACATGTTGGTCATGGACAGCTTTCGTGGCCATTTAACTGAAGGTGTTAAAAAAAGACTGAAAGATGGGAAAACAGATCAAGTGATAATTCCTGGAGGCATGACTTCGCTCCTCCAACCTCTAGATGTCTGCATTAATTGGCCGTTTAAGGCTCATGTATTAAGAATGTACACTGAATGGGCTGCAACAGCGGTACATGACAAAATGCCAGCTGGCAAAATGAAAGCCCCCACATTGGTGCAGATGTGTGCCTGGATCATCGCTGCTTGGAATCTTATTCCAGAGGATTTGGTTGTGAAAAGCTTCAAAAAGTGCAGCATATCCAACAGCATCGATGGATGAGAAGACAATGCCTTATGGGGAAGCGACAACGTCAGTAGCGAGGGCGAATCCGAATCCAGCAGCAAATCGGAAGATGATGATTAAACTGGAATAGTCTGGTGAGCACAATAATTTTCCACTTGCCATTATAGTCCTTTACCGATTGTCTCTATACGGTTCTTTCTTTTCTCGTTTCACAAGGCTATTTGTCATTCCCACCTTTCACAGTATGGTGCGACAAACACTGAACGTTCTGTAGTAGGGGTACTGCTTACAGTTAGTACTCCAATAAAATATACTGTATCATGTGCGGAAAGAATTAAACGAGACATAATTATTCTCCATTACAGTTATTCACGTCGGTGTCTTACTCCAACCTCACTCGCTTCCTATACAATCACAACGTGCATCGTACACAGGGAAAAAATTTTTTTTGCGATTTTCTTGTAAAAATTAGGGTGCACATCTTACACGAGGGCGCGTGGTACACAAGTAAATACGGTATTACTCCTTTGCCCATGTTCTCCTTCTCAGGGATGGGGTTTGATTTGTTTTCAATCCTATGTTTAGTAAAAATTGATCTATTTGTATGGAATGATTACAATAAAATTAATAAAATATAATAAAAAAAAAAAAAAAAAAAAAAGAGATGCTCCTTCGGTCTCAGCTTTCCAATTCTAGCTGAAGACAGCGCATCACTTTTTCCACATTTTGTTATGTTACAGCCTTATTCCAAAATGGATTAAATTCATTTTTTTCCTCAGAATTCTACACACAACACCTCATAATGACAACGTGAAAAAAGTTTACTTGAGGTTTTTGCAAATTTATTAAAAATAAAAAAACTGAGAAAGCACATGTACATAAGTATTCACAGCCTTTGCCATGAAGCTCAAAATTTGAGCTCAGGTGCATCCTGTTTCCCCTGATCATCTGAGATGTTTCTGCAGCTTAATTGGAGTCCACCTGTGGTAAATTCAGTTGATTGGACATGGTTTGGAAAGGCACACACCTGTCTATATAAGGTCCCACAGCTGACAGTTCATGTCAGAGCACAAACCAAGCATGAATTCAAAGGAACTGTCTGTAGACCTCTGGGGAAGGTTACAGAAAAATTTCTGCTGCTTTGAAGGTCCCAATGAGCACAGTGGCCTCCATCATCCGTAAGTGGAAGAAGTTCAAAACCACCAGGACTCTTCCTAGAGCTGGCCAGCCATCTAAACTGAGCGATTGGGGGAGAAGGGCCTTAGTCAGGGAGGTGACCAAGAACCCAATGGTCACTCTGTCAGAGCTCCAGAGGTCCTCTGTGGAGAGAGGAGAACCTTCCAGAAGGACAACCATCTCTGCTGCAATCCACCAATCAGGCCTGTATAGTAGAATGGCCAGACGGAAGCCACTCCTTAGTAAAAAGGCAGCCCGCCTGGAGTTTGCCAAAAGGCACCTGAAGGACTCTTAGACCATGAGAAAGAAAATTCTCTGGTCTGATGAGACAAAGATTGAACTCTTTGGTGTGAATGCCAGGCATCACGTTTGGAGGAAACCGGGCACTGCTCATCACCAGGCCAATACCATCCCTACAGTGAAGCATGGTGGTGGCAGCATCATGCTGTGGGGATGTTTTTCAGGGACTGGGAGACTAGTCAGGATAAAGGGAAAGATGACTGCAGCAATGTACAGAGACATCCTGGATGAAAACCTGCTCCAGAGCGCTCTTGACCTCAGACTGGGGCGACGGTTCATCTTTCAGCAGGACAACGACCCTAAGCACACAGCCAAGATATCAAAGGAGTGGCTTCAGGACAACTCTGTGAATATCCTTGAGTGGCCCAGCCAGAGCCCAGACTTGAATCCGATTGAACATCTCTGGAGAGATCTTAAAATGGCTGTGCACCGACGCTTCCCATCCAACCTGATGGAGCTTGAGAGGTACTGCAAAGAGGAATGGGCGAAACTGGCCAAGGATAGGTGTGCCAAGCTTGTGGCATCATATTCAAAAAGACTTGAGGCTGTGATTGCTGCCAAAGATGCATCGACAAAGTATTGAGCAAAGGCTGTGAATACTTATGTACATGTGATTTCTCAGTTTTTTTATTTTTAATAAATTTGCAAAAACCTCAAGTAAACTTTTTTCACGTTGTCATTATGAGGTGTTGTGTGTAGAATTCTGAGGAAAAAAATGAATTTAATCCATTTTGGAATAAGGCTGTAACATAACAAAATGTGGAAAAAGTGATGCACTGTGAATACTTTCCGGATGCACTGTATGTAACATGATTGTTATAATTTGTTACTAACCCTCACCTATTCTGTTCCTTTTCTCAGTACTCAAATGTGGCACTTGGTGCCACTGCCCTACCGCCAAGTTGTTTTGCCTGCCTAAGGAAAAGCCATCTCTGATAGAGGATTGAAGGAATCGTCGGGTAGAGGGGTACTTTCATCTGATTAGCTGGCCCAGCACTTTATGTTCTGAAGTTGTCCATAAATACTGTGACTTTAAAGTCCCTCTCACAGTGTCCATGGCTGTTGAAGTGGGCCACTACAGGAACATCTGTGTTGCCATGTTTAATGTGGAACCTGTGTAAATTCATTCTCTGCCAGAGTGTTTCTCCAGTTTCTCCCACATTGAGGGCAGTGTCAGGACATTTCATGCAGAGAATTAGGTAGACCACATTAGATGATCTGCAGGAAAATGATCCCTTTATGTGATGTTTTAGTCGGCAGATAGTATAACTATATGGTCTGTATTATAAATATGAGCACGTTTTACATCTTTCCTGTAGGCAGGGAGTTGTGCCATTTTCTGTCGGTTCACTTAGGGAGCTTCGGACAATTAGTTGCTGCAGGTTTGGTGGTTGTCTGTATGCCAGGAGGGGAGGTTCTGTGAGACGGAGCTGTCATCTCTGTCTTGTCATGGAGCACAGTTTAAACTTTTGAAAAAGAGACAAATGTTTGTTTGCAGTGTTTGAATAACGTTCCTGTCTCTCTATAACCTCCTGTGTTTCTGCGCAAATCTGTGACCCAAGCATGACAATATAAAAATAACCATATAAACATATGGTTTCTACTTCGTGGATTTTCTTATTTCGCGGGTGGCTCTGGAACGCAACCCCTGCGATGGAGGAGGGATTACTGTATACCGATTGGCTAGACAGAAGGACCGAGCTGGGAAAGATGTGAAGCAGGTTAGGGTGATAAAGGATAAAGATGGAAATGTACTCACAAGCGATGAAAGTGTGTTGAGCAGATGGAAAGAGTACTTTGAGAGGTTGATGAATGAAGAGAACGAGAGAGAGAAGAGGTTGGATGATGTGGAGATAGTGAATCAGGAAGTGCAACGAATTAGCAAGGAGGAAGTAAGGACAGCTATGAAGAGGATGAAGAATGGAAAAGCCATTGGTCCAGATGACATACCTGTGGAAGCATGGAGGTGTTTAGGAGAGATGGCAGTGGAGTTTTTAACCAGATTGTTTAATGGAATCTTGGAAAGTGACTGGCTCTTGGGACATGGAATGTCACCTCTCTGAAAGAGGAGGAGTCCACGCGGTGCGTCGAGGTGAGCCCGACTATATCTAGCCAGAACCTCTCAACCTTGTGCACTAGCTCAGGGTCCTTCCCTTTCAGAGAGGTGACATTCCATGTCCCAAAAGCCAGCTTCTGTAGCCGAGGATCGGACCGCCAAGGTCCCCGCCTTCGGCCACCACTCAACTCACACTGCACTAGTGATGGGCCGCTCGATACTGAGGTTTCGACACTGTGTCGAGCTTTCGAAGCACTGGAGCTTGAAGCACTGCTTCAAGGCTTGTTTCAAATGCACCTGTCACGTGATTTTGAGGCACGCTAGCATAATGACGTCATTGATATCTGCGCAGTCAGCAGTCAATTTGGTCACTTACTCGTCGAACTGCTTTGGTTCAAAGCGTAAAAGAAGATATCCCTGCTGCAGCAGAAAAGTGTGCTGACGCGAGTTTGAATCTTAATCGGGGCACAATATGTTTAAAATAAGGATTTTGTATAAAACAGTTGTAGTACTTGTCTGTAAGTTAACAAATATATTTTGGAGACATTATGAACGATTAACATAGGGCACCTTTTTCTTTGGTGCAGAATCGTGTCCACCTAGAATCTGTAACAAATTAATGAGCATATTTTGCCCCATGTCAATCATATCAGAGAGGCTAAGAAACGCTTCACTAAAGCCGACATGGTCATTACACCAGTATATGCGCAAGACACTCCTCATTAAACGTTTTTACTATTCAGTGATTCCCAGATCTGTAGCTGATTTGTATTATTGATTTCCAAAAAAGCAATGTGAGTAAAAGCGTGTGCTGCATACCTAATCACAACTTTCAGCGCCATCAAGTGTCTTCTGCAATTTAAGGAAAGCCTCGGGATTTCTGCGTTAATAAGACAAAAAAGTTGTAAAGAAACTTTGCGAATTCATCCAGAGGTGAACATAAAGATCACTCAAGTACTGATAAGAAGGAGCAGCTGGATAAGCACATCTGGAGCCAAACTTTCAAAAAAGCACCTGACTTTGTCAGCAACATCCTTTCCTTGTGAATGCATCTTATCAAAGGCTGCGCTGGATGGGTAAATAAGTAATCTTCCGAACTGCAGCACAACAGAGTAAATCATTGATGTAAATAGTATTATTGAAAGACTAAGCTTTTGTCATTTCTGTATTCTTAAACCATCTTCCAGTTCTACAATCCCCCGCAGTCACTGTCACATTTAACGTTCCCTGCTCCTTACCTGTCTTGTTACCCAAAGCATTAACACTCAGTTTCATTCAAGGCTTTACCGTCCTTCCTTTCACAGATATAAAATACGACACACACTTCCTCTACATACGTGTCCAATAATAATGGTAAACTGGCAGGAACGAGAAAAAGCACAAGATGGGAATATTCATGACAAGAGCCTGGGCATCAGGGCAAGGATGTGCCTTGTCACCCATTACATGAGCTCGTCTGCCAGCCCTCAGTTGCACTGGCACACGTTACACTGGGGGGCAAATGCAATGGAGAATACCGACAATGTACACCTTCAGAAGTGGAATAAATCGACTGTATAAGTAGAACAGTTCAGATAAACGATGAATTTTGTTAATCATAAACAATGCAACATAACTATTATATGTGTTGTTACTTTTGTATTTATTCTCACCAAAAGTTACATATCTACATGGGAAATGAACATGGGTAATAGGTTTATAATCATTCTCACTAAAATACACTGTCAAAATATATTAATGAGCAAACTGAGACACATTGGCCTTTCGGAATCTAAAAAAGCGTGTGCGCTGTCATTTAGAACAGAATGCATTGTTAACTTGACGCACTTTCTACTGACGCAATGTCATGAAAAAAAAGAAACAGCACAGTCCATGCAAACTCACAGCCTCCTTGATTTTTGACCTTATGATTAATTGTCAATATCAAATCAATAAAGTCATTTTAAGAAGATGACAAGTCTGCTATAGTCGGTTCAATTAATATAAAACAGAATCTCAATTGTGCGGGACTCGCCAGTAATAACGAATAATAACACTGAGAAATTATAATTCCTAATAATGGGAACAAGTAAAAACTATGACTTCCTAAAACGGACACTGTAAACGTAGTCATTTCAATAAATAATTTAGGAGACTTGTGTGTGCATTTCAATATCGATTTAAGAACTAGGTAGGTCACCTGTTGTACTATAAATGGTAGCTCAAGCAGCACTTAACATTAAATAGTTTAACATGACAATGACTGACTGAAACAAAGATGCTGCGCCGCTACAATAAAGGTTCACACTGTCATTCTGCATGTTTAGAAGGTGCTGATTGGCTGAAACTGTTTATAGCGAATTGTCCCAAGTTGGAAGTGCCGTATAGCGATCAGAAACGAAAAGACACATTTAGGCATGCTGGACAGTAGTTTGTTTTTCTACAATACAAATTCAGTATGACACCATATGAAGCTTATTACATTTTACAGTGAAACTCTTTACATACACAATATAATTAGGGACATGTGCCCCCTGCCCGAGTACGGCAGCCCTACCTTCCCTCGATAGCTCAATTCGCTCGCTATCCGTCCAAGTTCGAAAACATTGTTAAATGGAGGAATTGGAAAAAAAAAAACCTTTCACAAGAGGAGGATCAACGACGCGAATCCCTGGTGTTTTTACTGAGAGACAGTTGCAATACCATTGAGCCACCTAATCGGGATAATTAATGAGCTCCGCACAACTGAACTACTACTACTGTTCTTACTGCAGTGGATGTAGAAATATGTTGTTTGGCATATCCACGTTAAATTAGTTTAATTGACACGAGAGTATCATTGTTGTATTCTCCTAATGAAGACGAAAAAAATATATTTATAGATGTATACTGACATACGGTTTTGAACAAAATTAAGCGTTCCATGAAAAGGTTGCACGATTTACCTAATCTTTATATTATACAGTGGAACCTCAGTTTGCGAACATAATTCGTTCCAGAAATGTGCTTGCAGTCCAAAGCACTCGTATATCAAAGTGAATTTCCCCATAAGAAATAATGGAAACTCAGATGATTCGTTCCACAACCCAAAACTATTCATATAAAAATGATTAATACAAAATATAAAGTAAAAATACATAAAACAAATTAACTTGCACTTTACCTTTGAAAAGAATCATGGCTGGTGTGAGCGAGTTTCTAAACTCTTGTGGGATTGCACCCAATGGAACGACACGCGGAAGAGCGTCCCAAAGCAATCGCAGTCTCCCAGTGCTGTAGCAGTTCTCCGTAAAAGCGAATCCGAAAAGATCGTGGACATGCTATAAGCGCCTGCCGTCAATGGGTGATACAAGGAACAAGGAACATTATAAATGTGCAGGGCCCTACCTGACTGCTGTGTCTGTGTATAAATAACCGTGCTGTTGCTGTTTCAAGCTGAATAAAGCTTGTGTTGCTAAAGTACTGAGACTCAGCTTCGTGTTTTAGGGTGCAAGACGGGGACTCGCACGTCACAGCACACAAACACACACACATGCGCGCACACACAGTCACAATGCTAATGCTGTAGTAAACACTATACGCTCGTTTACTATATGAGTGAGGCACGCCGACTCAGACGGAGAATAGGAGACGATTGCCCACAATCCTGCAGTGAGAGAGAGAGAAGAACCATCAGCTCAGTTGTGATCACATGACGCTCAGCAGAAAAACTACTCGTACTGCAAGACCTCGCTCGTTTATCAAGTGAAAATTTATTAAAAATTTTTGCTCGTCTTGCAAAACACTTGTAAACCAAGTTACTCACAAACCGAGGTTCCACTGTATATATAAACTTGATATATGACAATATATCTTTGACACTATGTATCAGACAAAGGAAATCACAGCAATCCACAAGAACAATAATGAATTCTCAGCAACTACCTGAATTGTAGTTTCAGGCCATCACTTAACTATAAACTGAAGTGTGTAATGTCAATACGAATTACAAAATATAAGTATAGAGTTAAGTGTCAGATAGACTCTCAAAAATATAGAGGTCAATGCCTTTGAGTGTGCTGAAGCTTCACAAAGATTCAGTAACCAGTGCGCATGTCTGCTCGAGGCTTCGAAGCCTTCATTAACCCAGTGCGCATGTTCGTCATGATGCAATCTCTGTACTACGCATGTCTGCTCAAGGCTTCGAAGCCCCGTCATGATGCAATCTCAGTACACATGTCTGCTCGGTGCTTCTAACCAAGCTTGACGATTCCAGTGTGCATGTCTGCTTAGTGCTTCGAATCATTATTCATCGAGCTCCCGTTTGAAGTACATATGGCATCAACAGAGTTCAAAAACTTGACAGAATTCCCATTGAAATTAATGTTTGTGGATGATCCATACATTGTGCCCGATAATAACAAATTATAAAATTATAAATTATACTTCATACAAATGCCGACTGCATAATGCAGAATGCTGCAAAAAAGAGCTTTAGTAATACGGGTGACGACATCTCTCACTATAATACTCTCATAAATATCCATTCTTCGCCTCATGCAACGTTTTCATGCAACACTGAATGTATGTCATATAGTATACATCTTCTTATATAATATGCTACATGGCTGTTCGTTTGTCTGTCCCGGATTTTAAATCACCTGTAGCTCGCAAACCGTTTCACCTATTGACTTGAAATTTGGTACACATATACTACGTGACGTCTACTATCCTCTTTCGGGGTAATGATTTTTATTACTCTTTATTTTTATTTTATTGTAGAATCAACTCTCTGCAACGTGCAGCAGGGCAGCCGTGCGGTGCATGCGTATGGGCACTGTTCTCATTCCCTTCCACCTTCGCCGACCTCTTCATATATTTAATCATTCTTGAGGCAGATTGAACACTTAAGTGAAAAATTAAAGAAAACGTACTAAGTAATTGCAACACAAAAACTAAATCAGTTTTAACGCAAAAAGATGCTGACAGCAGCGGGCCGCTAGGGTGGAGAAAAGAAGAGCGGCTCATGAAGCAGCAAGCGCATCAACCTCTGAGCAAATGAATGCTAAACAGAGACAGAGAAAGAAAGAGTATGAAAACTAGGAATGCTTAAGTCAAGTGTATTCACTGCACGTGTAGTACACCGTTACTGGTCTATATATAATTGTTTTCATCTTCATTACATACATACATACATAAAAAAACATACATTATATACATCCACCCTGCTGAAAACAGTAGTGGTGCAGCGGTAGCGTTGCCGCTCCATAATAAGGCTTGCGTGGGTTTGGGTCCCACGTCCACCCATTGTGAATTGTGACCCAAAAGAATGTTTCTTTTTTTTTTTTTTTTCCATTTAACACCAAATACCACTGTGGACCGAGAGCGAGCAAGGTGAGAACACTAGTAAAGATATATCAAATGGAAATAGGCATCTTGTTTTATGTCTATAACAAAAAAAAAATATTTTGAGTGACGATTCCAACTGTTATTATAGTTGTTGATGGCGGGTTTAGCAGTTTAAATATTTAAATATTAAATTAATAAGGTGGAATATGTACTTGCTTTGAGTGTTGGGGGTGGGGGGGGAGAGCTACACGGTAAATGTGTTAGTAACTGTAATTGCGCATCTATAACTGGAAGATTGCTTAGGAATGATACAGACTGTGGAGAACTATATGTTTTAGAAAATGTTTTATTATTGCACTGTGCTGTGACCAAGACGTTTTACTGATCGCCAGGCTAATACAGTGAAGCACTTCAAAAAACTGCTGAAAACACATTATTTTAACATGGCCTTCTCATAATTTCACTGTAATTTAATCCTGATACTCTGTATATCCAATTCATTATAATAACTATCCATGGTAGCTCTAAAATCTGTACTAACCCCTATTCTCTCTTCTGTTTCTTTTTCCGGTGTCCTACCATCTACTCAAAGCACCATGATGTTCCAACAGTGAAGAATTAAAAGCCAGAAGTCTGCATGTCCATCATCATCAAGTCCTTCCGTGAGAACCCAAGAGGACTATTTCATTTATGTTAGGTAGAATGTCCAGAGGGGACTGGGCGGTCTCGTGGCCTGGAACCCCTGCAGATTTTATTTTTTTCTCCAGCTGTGTTTTTTTTTTTTTTGTTTTTTCTGTCCACCCTGGCCATTGGATCTTTTTATTTACTGTTCATTAAGTAAAGCACTTTGAGCTACTTTTTTGTATGAAAATGTGCTATACAAATAAATATTATTATTCACGAGGGAGGGATGCTGCTGTTAAAAGCAAATGCTTTTTCGGCAGCAGGTCCAAATGTGTTTATCCCGCTGCTTTTTGTTGTTGCCTCCACACTCAAGAGGATCTTTAATGCCGACCTTGATACGTGCACTGCTCACCTTGGAGTATCTCGTGTGTGTCGGTCACTGATCTGCGCCGTGTCTCTCAGCCTCTCTGATGTGCTCCGGATTGGCACTTTTGAATGTTTGGTGCAGCAGAGCAAATTCAACCTGATTTGTTATCACCTTATTCAATGGAGGGGTTCATGGACGTCAAATGGCAATGAATAGAAGATTAATTAATGTAAATACGTGAGCTGCCTTACGCAATCAGTCATCGCATTTTGATTGCGATTCTAAGTGGGGATGATTCCCGAACAGATCTCTTATGCGATCCTTCCACAGTATCTCTCAAAATTATTTAGTTCAAACTGGTTATAAAGATTTCACTCCAGATTGTTTTTTAATTATTATGAGTCTTTAATTTGGATCGAACTCAGGCTAGCACTACGCTCAGAATTTGAAAAGCAGCCACCTTAGTTAGTTGAGCCACTGACGGCGTCCTTTCTTCGTAGCGAACTCGTTACTTTTGTGCTCTACAAAATATTGTAAAGTATTAATAAATGAAATATTTCAATACTTGATCGAAAAATAACATCTGTGATTTAAGGATTTCGCCTTTTCTTTCTCAAATGTGCTTACCTATATCATGGCAAAGTACAGGGATAAACCTTTATTTTCTGTCCACTCCGTTTTAATTAAGTCAGACCAAAGAAAACATTTAAGGCTATTAAATGTGATCTCAAGAAAAGATGAGGGTTAATTATAATACTAATTACAGGAGCGATTATAATGATACAGTGCAAAAGTAAATACTAATTGAAAGAGCTGGGAATCCATGAGTGAGGCGTCTTATTTTGTTTAACTCTTGCTATCGTATAGTGCATTCTGCCTGTCGGCGTTAGTTATATATAAACTATTTTTTAGACATCAGACACTAGATAGATAGATAGATAGATAGATAGATAGATAGATAGATAGATAGATAGATAGATAGATAGATAGATAGATAGATAGATAGATAGATAGATACTTTATTAATCCCAGGGGGAAATTCACATATTCCAGCAGCAAAAATATTAAATTAAAGAGTAATAAAAAAAAAAAAAAAAAATGCAGATAAAAAAACAGACAATAACTTGAATAATGTTCAACGTTTACCCCCTCTGGTGGAATTGAAGAGTCGCATAGTTTGGGGGAGGAATGATCTTCTCAGTCTGTCAGTGGAGCAGGACAGTGACAGCAGTCTGTCACTGAAACTGCTCCTCTGTCTGGAGATGACACTGTTTAATGGATGTAGTGGATTCTCCATAATTGATAGGAGCCTGCTGAGTGCCCGTTGCTCTGCTACGGATGTCAGACCGTCCAGCTCTATGCCAACAATAGAGCCTGCCTTCCTCACCAGTTTGTCCAGGCGTGAGGCATCCTTCTTCTTAATGCTGCCTCCCCAGCACACCACTGCGTAGAAGAGGGCACTCGCCACAACCATCTGATAGAACATCTGCTCTGCAGCATCTTACTGCAGATGTTGAAGGATGCCAGTCTTCTAAGGAAGTACAGGCAGCTCTGTCCTTTCTTGCACAGAGAATCAGTATTGGCAGTCCAGTCTAATTTATCGTCCAGCTGCACTCCTAGGTATTTATAGGTCTGCACCCTCTGCACACAGTCACCTCTGATGATCACGGGGTCCATGAGGGGCCTGGGTCTCCTAAAATCCACCACCAGTTCCTTGGTTTTGCTGGTGTTCAGTTGTAGGTGGTTTAAGTCGCACCATTTAACAAAGTCTTTGATGAGGTTTCTATACTCCTCCTCCTGCCCACTCCTGATGCAGCCCACGATAGCAGTGTCGTCAGCAAACTTTTGCACGTGGCAGGACTCTGAGTTATATTGGAAGTCCGATGTATATAGGCTGAATAGGACCGGAGAAAGTACAGTCCCCTGCGGCGCTCCTGTGTTGCTGACCACAATGTCAGATCTGCAATTCCCGAGACGCACATACTGAGGTCTGTTTGTAAGATAGTCCACGATCCATGCCACCAGGTATGACTCTACTCCCATCTCTGTCAGCTTGTCCCTAAGGAGCAGAGGTTGGATGGTGTTGAAGGCGCTAGAGAAGTCTAGAAACATAATTCTTACAGCACCACTGCCTCTGTCCAAGTGGGAGAGGGATCGATGTAGCATATAGATGATGGCATCTTCCGCTCCCACCTTCTCCTGGTATGCGAACTGCAGAGGGTCGAGGGCGTGTTGGACCTGTGGCCTCAGGTGGTGAAGCAGCAGCCGCTCCATGGTCTTCATCACATGTGATGTTAGAGCGACAGGCCGGAAGTCATTCAGCTCACCAGGATGTGATACCTTTGGGACTGGGGTGATGCAAGATGTTTTCCAAAGCCTCAGGACTTTCCCCTGTTCCAGGCTCAGGTTGAAGATGCGCTGTAGAGGACCCCCCAGCTCTGATGCACAGACCTTCAGCAGTCGTGGCGATACTCCATCTGGACCTGCTGCTTTGCTGGCACGAAGTTTCCTCAGCTCTCTACTCACTTGCGCTGCTGTAATTGTGGGTGGGGATGTCTCTCCTATGTTGGTATCAGCAGAAGGATGTGTAGAGAGTGCAGTAATCCGAGGTGAGAGTGGGTTAGGGTGGTCAAACCTGTTAAAGAAGATGTTCATTTCGTTTGCTCTCTTCACGTCTCTCTCGATGGTGGCACCCTGCTTCGAGCTGCAGCCAGTGATGATCTTCATCCCATCCCACACTTCCTTCATGCTGTTGTTCTGCAACTTCTGCTCCAGCTTTCTCCTGTACTGCTCCTTCGCCGCCCTGAGCTGGACTCGGAGTTCCTTCTGCACGTGCTTGAGCTCATGCTGATCACCGTCTTTAAAGGCCCTTTTCTTCTGGTTCAAAAGGCCCTTGATGTCACTTGTAATCCATGGCTTGTTGTTAGCATAGCAGCGTACTGTTCTTACTGGAACTAAAGTGTCCATACAGAAGTTGATGTAGTCAGTAGTGCAGTCAACAATCTCCTCAATGTTCTCACTATGTGATCCCTGCAGGATATCCCAGTCTGTAGTTCCAAAACATTGTCTCAGAGTATTCTCAGCCTCCGGGGTCCACTTCCTGAATGATCGTTTGGTTACAGGTAGGACTCTCACTTTTGGTTTGTAGTGAGGCTGAAGCAGAACCAGGTTATGATCTCCTTTCCCAAGCGCAGGCAGCGGGGTGGCACTGTATGCGTCTTTAACGTTTGCATACAGTAAATCAATAGTCTTATTTCCCCGGGTGTTACAGTCCACATACTGGGAGAATGCAGGCAATGTTTTGTCCAGCGTCACATGGTTAAAGTCTCCAGCGATTAGCACAAGCGCCTCAGGGTGCTGCGTTTGTAACTTAGCAACAGCAGAATGGATGATGTCACTCGCTATCTCCACGTCCGCCCGAGGAGGTATGTACACGATGACAACAATGACGTGTCCAAACTCTCTGGGCAAGTAATAGGGACGCAGACTTATGGCCAACAGTTCGATGTCCCTGCAGCAAGTGGAGATTTTGACTTTAACATGTCCAGAGTTACACCACCGTGTATTAACATAGAGAGCGAGTCCTCCTCCTTTGTGCTTCCCACAGGTACTTGCGTCTCTGTCCGCTCTAACGGTGCTAAACCCGAGTAGCTCCACATTAGCATCTGGGATGGTGTTAGTTAGCCACGTTTCGCAGAAACACAACAAACTGCATTCTCTGTAAGTTCTGACATTTTTCACCAGCGCAGACAGTTCGTCGATCTTATTTGAGATTGAGTTCACATTCCCCAGAATAACAGAAGGCACCGAAGGCTTAAAACGCCACTTTCTCGCAAGCTGCTTCATTTTAAGCTTAGTGCCGGCTCTGCTGCCACGATACCGCCTTCTTACCTCATCGGGTAAATAGGGAACCACACTGGCACTGGCATTTGTTCTCAGCGCCCGAAGTTGAGTACTTGAATAGGCGAGTCTCGGCGTGTAAAAATCCATGCCCATGTTGTAAAAGTAAGTGTGTCCAGGGAACGAATCCACATAAAATAAAATGGTAGGAGTGATCAATAAATAAAAATAGAAAAAAAAAGTAGAAAAATACACATATATATACAATCATACATGGAGCTGCTGAAAAGGCTGCCACTCTCGGCGGCGCCGGATGTCTAGAAGCTGCCGATGAACCCTTCTCTTCATCGTCAGTCTGTAGCAGCTAAAAAATAAAAGCAATAAGAGTTGTAACAGACGTAATTGAAGTGGATCATGAGTTTGTGTAACGTTAATGAAAATGGCCAGGAGGTGTCCCTAGAGAGGCGAGTGTCAAATGCTTCAAAGCTTCGATATGATTTCCGACACAATTGCTTCAAACGTTTTGATGCTTCACTCTGCCCATCACTACACTGCAACCAACCTCCTTGGCCCCTCCTACAGGTGTTAAGCCCATGGGAAGGGGAACCTACGTTGCCTCTTTGGGATGTGCTCGGCCAAGCCCCGTGGGTGCTCACCATCGAGCCCGACCTCCAGAGGGGGCAAGGGAAAACGCCATCCAAGGTTTGTATGCATCACAGGTGGTTTTGTGAACCACTCTTTGTCACGTCACTCGCCTAGGACCAGTTTGCCTTGGGTGACCATACCAGGGGCATAAAGCCCCCGACAACAGAGCTCCTAGGATCATTGGGATGCAGCTGCAACTATATACTAGACTTTATGGGCCATGGAGATATTTCACTGGTACAGTTGGAAGTCGAGTATGTTTTGCATTTCATAGTACTGGTGTCTAGGCTTAGTCACACCTTGTAGTGAGTCTATACTGCGACTAAGACTGATGAAGCTCTTATAAAGTGATCCAATTTTGGGCTAGCATAACATACTGCTCAGATAAAGGAACACTTTTTAATCAGAGCATAGCATCAAATCAATGAAACTTCTGGGATATTGATCTGGTCAGTTAAGTAGGAAAGGGGCTTGTTAATCAGTTTCAGCTGCTTTGGTGTTAACGAGATTAACAACAGGTGCACTAGTGAGGCAACAATGAGAAACCCCCAAAATAGGAATGGTTTAATAGGTGGAGGCCAGACATTTTTTCCTCCTCATCTTTTCTGATGGTTTTTAACTAGTTTTGCATTTGGATACGGTCATTAGCAGGACCGGTATCTGCTCCTTTGGGGAAAGAAGAGACTGGTGTGAATGTCTCTGACCAAACAATCAGAAACAGACTTCATGAGGGTGGCCTGAGGGCCCCATGTCCCCTAGTGGGGTCTCTGCCCGGCACTGTGGAGCCTGATTGGCATTTGCCATAGAATACCAGAATTGGCAGGTCCACCACTGACCTCTTGCCTGTAACATCATTTAGCATGACTGGTTTAGTGGTGGGTCAGTGATGATCTGGGGAGGCATATCCACGGAGGGATGCACAGACCTCTACAGGCTAGACAGCAGCACCTTGACTGCCATTAGGTATTGGGATGAAATCCTTGGACCCATTGTCAGATGCTATGCTGGTGGAGTGGGTCCTGGATTCCTCTTGGTGCATGACCATGCCAGGCCTCATGTGGAGAGTATACAGGCAGTTCATGGAGGATGAAAGAATAGATACCATTGACTGGCCCCCCACACTCGCCTGACCTAAATCCAATACAACACCTCTGGGTCATCATGTTTCGGTCCATCTGACACCACTAAGTTGCACCTCAGACTGTCCAGGAACTAAGTGATGCCCTGGTCCAAATCTGGGAGAAAATCTCCGAAGACACCACCCGTCGTTTGATTAGGAGCATGCCTCGATGTTATCAGGCACGTATACAAGCACGTGGGGGCCATACAAACTACGGAGTACGATTTTTGACTTGGTGCAATGAAATTTCAGCAAAATAGACTAATCTGCTGCATCATTTTTCCACTTTGATTTTTCAGGGTGTCTTTGAATTTAGCCCTTTGTAGGTTGATAATTGTCATTTCCATCAAACCATGTGGCATCCTTTCATTCCTAATACACATTACCCAGTCCATATCAGTACAGCTTCAGCATGATATACCCCCTCCCACCGCAAAATCTGATGTGTTTTCAAAGTGTTCCTTTAATATTTTTGAGCAGTTTATTATAACATACATATACACACACACACACACACACACTTTTTGGAGTACAGCTGGTTCACTCTTCTACTTTTGAAACAACTTATGTCAAACACTACCGTGACATTCCAGCAAACCATGGTTTACAGGTTGGGCTACTCATATAAAAGACACTTGTGCCACTGCCACATACAGGGTTTTTTGTTTAGCATGTCCCTTTAATGTTACATATATGTTGTTAACAATACTGTGGACACTGGGCTGTGAGTTGTAAATAAAGGGTCTGTGATTTAAACAGGCTTTGCATAGATGCAACGGGGCTTATCGTTTATGCCAAGACCTTAAACAGTTCAACTCACTCAATTATCTCTAGCAGCAAGAAAACCTTTTTGAACTGCACAGCACAGAAAAGGATGGGGAGTTGCACTGCCATTGGGTACAGCAATGAGCAGGGAAGGAGATATTAATGCCTATGGTTTTGGAATTGGATGTCCACCAAGCTCACATGGCTGCGATGGTCAGTTACCCACAGATGTTTGTCATATAGTCTATCAAATTAGCTGATCAAGTTCCTCATTTTGTACAGGCAAGGGCAAGTGAATCCAACAATTTCAGATTCACTGTAACTGTTCGGGTAATAGGTAAAAATGTTCCTAGAATACAAAAAACTTCCTACTACATATCAGAGATAAGAAAATATACAACTGTCCACCAAACACTTGACTGTATTCCCATATTAAAGGGTTATTAATAAAGTTTTAAAGTTGTAAATAGCTTAGTCACTCCTCACCTTTTCAAAAATGTTAATTGCTTATACTTTAAAACACACCAAGAACCCAACCAATACATTTCGGTAGAATAATTTTCTTTTATTCTCCTCTAAGCTTCTCTCTTGACCATATACATAAAAATGGACATGGTTTGAAAATGTAACTTAAAACGTTTGCCCTTCCATGCAGTGCTTTATTTCATGCTGATCAGTCTCGTTTTAAAATAAACAATGAAAAAAGAATGCATGTGAGCAGCACATTGGGGTCACATTTAACAGTGTTCTTTATTTAACTTCAAGTTGAAGCAACAATGTGACACTGCAAAATTAATGGAAAATTAAGATTTAGGTTTATGATGCACAGTTGCCTGATGGGCTAGGAACACTGAAAGTGCTCCTATAAACTAATTTCAAACATCAATCCATTCCTGGTGTTGTCCATGTTGCCTGAAACATTTATTGATTGAGGGGACACTGTAAATCATCATCATATCAGAGGAATGAATAATAGGTTTAAACTTTAGATGAAAACCATTACTGGTACTTATTTAAAAAAAAAAAAAAAAAAAGTCAAAAAATGTCTTTAAACCTTAGCATTTTCACATATACCTTAAGACTAGTTAAAAATAATTCACTTTCTAAGTACCCTGGTGAAATATGCCACTCGCTAGGAGTTTAACTTAAAACATGCTACTCTGTTTGAACCGTGAAGGATTTGATTAGGTAATGTAATTTTTTTTTTGATTTTCAGGTGCTTAAAAATTCTACAGCATAATCTGAATAATTTCTCAGTTTGTTCCAAATGCTAGTCACCTCATAAAACAAAGGGGCTACTATTCTGTGTGTGTGTGTGTGTGTGTGTGTGTGTGACCTTTTGAGAGACAATTGATTAAAGTTTACATCAGCCATCACTTCCAACCAAAACACTAAGAACTAGTGTTGCTCCACCCTCCCACAAAAGGGGAAAAAATGCTACAATTAAATATTTTTTTCATTTTCAGTTATTATCTCAAGTGAAACAATACATGAATCTTTAATGGAAACAAAACTAAACCTATTCATTTAAATAGTATATAGCATGTAATGTTGAAGGGATTTATTCCAAAATACATTTGCAATAACCTAAAAATGGGCTTAAATTTTAAAAGCCATGAAGTATTACTCACACAGGTAAAACATTTGAATTAATAAGGGATACGGCAAATTACTTGCATTTACTTCTATTACGTAACCATATTAAAGAATGGGCCAGTTTATGGTTCACATCACTTAAGAGAAAACAGAGTTCTCCTCATTTTGTCAAACAATGTGGGACAACCATCCAACTTAGAAAGAATGGTTTCTCTGTATCCAGTTTTTAAATTGTTCTCACTTAATCATTCTGATAACCGAATGTAAACTTGTAGGTTAAGAAGCAGAAACCATTTTTAGTTAGTTCGAAAATAAAACTGTAAATGTTTTCAAAACACCCAAGCACTACTTAATTTAGTTAACAGTCTATTCAGTAAATATTATTCAATAAAGGAGGGAGAGAGAAAAATATATTGGTGTCCGGTTACACATTTAAGGCTAACTACAAGGGAAAATAAAACTAAACAAATTTTAGAATTACAAGTGTTTTTACTTTTACAACAAAAAGGATACTGAACTCTGTATACTGTATGTGGAAGAACTTACATTCAGGAAATGGAATGTTTAAGGCTGTTACATTAGTTTATATAGCACAGTATTACGATGTATGGTACAATAACAGTAGAAGCACAGGTACAATTAACATCCATTTCAGCTGCTGATGCAAACTACAAACAATGTTTTACATTCTAGTACAACAAAGTAGTAATGGAATGTAAAATGGTTTAACATGACCAGTTTTGAATCTGTTGCAGATTTTAACACTTAAACACACAAAAATAACAGACCTAAGAAATAAGTGGTCTAATATTTAAATGCATGTCCCAAAACAATACTGTAAACCATGTATTACTAAACAGGAGAAGCTTTTCAGAAGCAGTTAACTGGGTAGGATTCAGTTTGCAAAGGTGGATTTAACTGCAGCAATTATATTCTTTGCACGGATTCCAAACATCTCAAGGAGCTCAGCAGGTTTACCACTTTGTGGAACACGTTTCACAGCCAACTGCTGAACTATAATACCAGGCTCTTCTGCAACTACGCTGCATACTGCTTCTCCTAGGCCACCTACAAATACAAAAGGGAGTTTAGAAATCACAATCATATTATAAAAAGGCTACTCAAGCTTATATTCAATTCTAACCTTCTTTGTAGTGGTCCTCAACAGTAATGATACGGCCACCAGTTGCACGAGCACTTGAAATTATAGTACCAGCATCTAGGGGTTTGACTGTGAAGGGGTCAATCACACGAATGTTAATTCCTATGGAATAAAAATCACAAACTGGAGTCAAAAACACACTACACAGGCATATGTGACCGTCTCTTGGTTATTTAAGCCAGCATTTAGCCAGTAATTGTGTGCACAAGAAAATCCAGAACAGCTGATTATGCATTTAGAAGAAAGCAACAGCAATCTTAGAAAAAAAAATGTCATTCAACCAAAAAGAGCTGATAAATCCCTTTTGCAAAGTATTAAGTTCTGATGGACCCAAAAGTCCTCCACCAATCTACAATACTTGGCAAGTTATTTAATGTATCTGCAGCTCACCAAATTCCTTCAATAATTTTCAACATTTCTCTCATGTCTCATCTTCACCTCAGTTTGCTTTAAGTGAAAAGCCTCAATCTTTTTACAAAGGTCACCTCTGATAGTCCTCAAATTCAGTCAAGCTGCTCTTTGGATTCTCAATTGCAAATGGATCTTTTTAATAACATGGATACTAGAACTGTGCACAAAAATGCACACAAGTGAGGAAGCCTGTAACAGACTAGGAAGTATTAGAAATACTGTAAGTGTACACAGCACATTTGAGGGGTTGAAAAGATATTATAATGGGAAAAGAATTTAATTACCCAAATACCTACAAGGTTAGCCCAGTTAATATAATAGCACAAGACCAAGGTTCTCATCTCTAATGTATAAAACATTGTTTAAATTCCATGCTAAAATTTTGCTTATTCCCAAAAAGGCAAAAACAAGAGTACACACAAAAAAAAACTAATACCATACATGCACCACATGTCACATTAAGTTCCTTTATAAAATTCAGATCAACTGACAAATATGCACTTGTGGATTTGATTTTACGCATACCGTCCATCAATAACCATAACACAGCATAAAATTGCCTCTTTTGAATATTCATGATATAATCATCATATAAATTTGGTTACAGCCAAGTGACATCTTTACATCGAAGTATAAAAACTGTGCCAATGGTGAACCAGAAAAACATTTTTAATGGTCGCTCAGCAGACCTGGAGCAAGCATCAACAGCTGAATGCAGAAAGAATTATCAATGTGTTATTACCCTTTGTGGGGCTGTAATGCAGTGAGCTGCCTATCAAGTCCAAACACCACCATCTAACTTATTGAACCAATGGTCCATTCAATCACCAATTAGTGTGCTGCAAGTGCCTTTCATTGTATTTCCTTACCTTGTGGTGTATTCACCATCACGTGAAAAGGAAGATAATAATACAAGTAGTATTGTAGTAAACTTTATTTCAATCCTATCAGTTAGGCTTACTTACTATGAAGCACACACAGCATTATCCTGAGGTCTGCTTTCCACACTACTATTTGATAAAAAGGAATTGGAGTAGCTGGACCACCTTGTATAAACATCAGACACATGCCAACATTAAATATTTGTGGTATATGAAATAAAGTGTTTTCTGTTTATAAAAAAACAAAGTTCTATGATAGCCAATATCACAACATATGAACAGTCCAATGCACCAATTGCATTAGGAAAATCAGGAATTACTACAAATTGGCTTTTGATTTTTGGTTGTTCACCCTGATCATGTTGAAAATTGGATCCATCAGGGAAAAAACTTAATTCTATCATCCCATACATGTGGTGCGACACTGTTCAAGTGGGACTTCAAGATCCGTAACCTGTGAACCAGGACATGCATCTCCAAATACCCTAATCCTGTAATGGAATAGGGACCATGTGATTTCTGTGTGATCATCTGTAATGTAGGCTTCATTTCACCATATAACTCCAAGATGACAGCTCTAAGTCTAAAATCAGATAATAAGCCAGACATCATTAGCCAAAAAAATTATCGCAATCCTTGAAAACTCTTATTGGCAGTATCCTCCAAAAGGGACAACACTGCCATTGCCAGTTATGTTGTACAAAATGCAGTATTCCCTTTTCATAGGCAAAATAGGCTACACACTATGGCAATTAGGGATGGGTCTTGAAAGCTGGTATTAAATTGGTACCGGTTCTGGACTGGTCAGTACCTAAATAAGTTCCTGGAGAAACTGTGGTGCCGTCAGAATTTTGTAACTTTAATTCATTCTTGCATTAGTGGAGTTTTTAAAATTCCTCACCATCCTGTAATGAAGACTATGCTGCAGGCATGTTTTAGTTGTGCAGCTGTGTGTGTAGCAAAGTGTAATTTGTCTTTTGTAATTTTTTAGTTTTATTTATGAACTCTTGTATATAGTTAGTAGCACACTAATCATATTGTAATGATCCAGATGGAGATTCAAAGGTCCATGTACCTTAACAGCTTTCCAAGCACCAGTGGGTGGGGGAGGTCCTGTTATATAGCGAGTCTGCGGCTCGAAAATGAAATGCTAGTTTTTAAATAATCCATTTGGGCGTGTCAGTCTCCGTGGGGACCATTGTGCAGCCGTGGGGAGTTGATGAGGTAATTGGGGCGAGTTGCACCTGCACGTCAGGGTGCGATCATTCTCAACTGCTTAATCGGCTTCCTGCAGTGCATGATTGAGACTCTGCGCCCATGGAGCCGTATAAGTACAGGCTGGCACAGGAGATTGGGGGGAAAAACCAGAAGAGAGAAATGAAGGAGAGGCTTGGAGAGCAAGAGCAGCATCGGGGGTGAAAGAAAAAGGACGAGCCAGCCAGCTTAAAGAGAGGTCAGCGCAGTCAGGTGTCCCATGTGGAGTAAAGGATCAGTGCTCGCGGTATGGAGTGCCCACTGGCGATGTGGAGGAGTGGGCTCAATTGAGGTGGAATCCTCCTTAGGGATCTGAGGGACGACTGTGTGCGAGAAGGAAGACGGGAGCACAACCAACCCCGAGCGGATTGGCAGATGCAGCAAAGATGGGGGTCGGTAGTGTGAGGGCTGCGGTGGCTGAAGTCTCTTCAGCTGAGCAAACCTAGGGTGAGCTGGAGAGATTGGGAAAGAACGGTGTTTGGCTGGTGTGGCCCCAATGACTGCTGCAGGTTTTAATTCTCATGTCTTAGCCTTGTTCTAAACCTATGGAATTTTTACCTTTTTATGGATTTTTTTTATTTATTTATGGACATTTGGGAGCACTGCACTGTTTTGAACACTTTTTGGTTTTGACCGTTTTTAATAAAAGCACTTGCACCTTTTTTCACCATCCTTTTGCGAAGTTTGATTTGTCCCCATCAGACCAGCTCATCTGGTTACATTACCGGTGGAGTTGGGTTGGAGAGGCTCCCAAAAAGGAAAGATGGAGCATGGAGCAGGACTTGCACAGTCATGGTTTCCAGGAACAAGAATGGAAGGATCGTGAGAGATTGGATGTAGGATGAAAGATGCTAGGATGGGTGTGCACAGAGTAAACTAGCAAGTAGAGGGGAACGAGACCGAAAGGGCAGCATGATTCGGGCCGCAACACTAAAGCCGAGGACAAGCAGTGTAAAAGAGTTGAACTCGTCCGACTGCAATTAGTAAGTCGAGGCGTCTCCCATGGCTAGAACCGAGGGAGTTCAGCTGGAAGGCAATTAAGGCTCATCAGTAATACAGATCTCCGATGAGACTTAAAATCCGAACACAAGTCCAGATTCTCCAACCCCCACCCCCCCCCCGAAATGAACAGAAAACAGCAGTGCTCAGCAACATGTGTTAACACTAGAATCCCTGAAGCCTACGATAATATTTGTAATTCTGGGTCACCTTAAATTACCTTGCACCTCATTAGCAGCATCTTTGTTTTGAAAAATCTAGACAGTGTGGCATAACGGCAAATAATTTAATTACCATTTCACCACTAGATGAGCAATTTGTTAAAACTATAAAAACAGACTATAAATAAAAAAAAAATAGACAGAAAGGGGTGCTAATACGAACAACAATTTCCATCTCGAATACACATAGCGTTCCTACAATTTAGTTCGGAGACTCTTCCGAGACCTTAATTATGGCCTTATTTAATGTTAGAGCATCAACCAACAAAACATTTTCCATCAATGATCTTATTAGCGTTAGGAAAATCAGTTTAATTGCATTAAGTGAAACGTGGCTTAGCTCCGATAGTGCAGCTGTTTTAACTGAATCTTCACCTCCGAATTACAGCATTACTAATGCAGTTTGCCAAGGTAAGAAAGGCAGCGGGTTTAGCAAATATCTACTCAAGCCGGTTAAAGTGTAAAGATGTTGGCTTTGGTATATTCAAGTCCTTTAAGTACCTTGCCGTTGTTAATTCAAGGAGTTTCTCAGTCTCTAGTGTTGTCCGTGTATAGACCTCCTAAATACAATGAGTCTTTCTTTGAGGAATTCTCAGAGTTGGTGTCAATTATAATTACGAATTATGACACGTTCCTAATAGTTGGATACTTTCATTTTCATATCGATAATCAGTGTGACCTGAAAGCAAAAGAATTTATGAACCTCCTGGATTTGATTTGATTCATCTGCAGCTTCAAAGTTTATAAACATTTTAAGCAACCAGTCCATTGTAGAGCTTACTTAATAGTGAGGGATAATGTAAATAGTAAGGTGGAAAATTTTAATACTAAAGGGAGAGCTGCTGCTGACATCATAACTCCTGAAAAGACAGTTTAAAAATCCTTCAGCACTGTTACACCATGGAAGACCCAAAGAGTGTTCGATTTAAAGAAAACATGCCGGAGAGCTGAGTGTAAATGTAGAAAAACTAAACTGATTATCCACTATGAGATATTGAAGGCTAAAATAACAAAACAACAACATAGTCCGACTTGAGAGGCAGTGCTATTTCTCTAAAATTATAAACAACAATGCTAGTAATCCCAGAGTTTTATTCTCTACAATTGATCGTCTGATAAACCCAGGTCACTCAATGGAATGGCTCCAAAAAAAACTTCCAGTGAAACTTGGATTTTGCTATATTTTTTAAATCACAAAATTAGAGATTAGAAATAATATAGTACACTCCCCAATACTGATCTTCTTAAACCCCAGTACTCCATGTTAAACAAATTAAATTATTTCACCAGAACAGATTTACGTAATTTATATAAAATAATTTCTCAACCAAGACCCTCCACCTGCATCCTTGACCCAATAGCAAGTATCCAGTATGCTAACTGATAGTTTTCTTGACATAGTCTGGGAAGACCCCCGTATCTAATGATGAATTTACGTTCTTAAGACTGCTCCTGTTAAACCCCTATTCAAGAAAAATAATCTAGACTCCTCTGCTTTTGCAAAGTTTAGACCCATTTCTAACCTGCCTGCCTTAAGTAAAATCCTAGAAAAGGCGGTCATAATGCAGCTAACTGACCACTTCAATAAACATGCTATACTTGATAAGTTTCAATCGGGTTTTAGAACAAATCACAGTACAGAAACTGCACTAGCTACAGTAGTAAATGACTTGCAGGTAAATGCAAACCGAGGCCGTGTATCTGTTCTCATCCTCTTGGATCCGAGTGCCACAATTAATACTATTGATCACAATATTCTTAGAAATCATCTTAGTCAATGGGTGGGCCAATCTGGCAGTGTCTTAAATTGAATTGAACAGATTCAGTCTTCCCAGCCTGGTGCAGGTCTACAATTTTATTTCTGGTGTCCTTTGACAGCTTTGGTCTTGGCCATAGTGGAGTTTGGAGTGTGACTGTTTGAGGTTGTGGACAGGTGTCTTTTATATTGATAACGAGTTCAAACAGGTGCCATTAATACAGGTAACAATGGGAGGACAGTGGAGCTTCTTACAGAAGTAGTTACAGGTCTGTGAGAGCCAGAAATCTTGCTTGTTTGTAGGTGACCAAATACTTATTTTCCACCATAATTTGTAAATAAATTCTTTAAAATCAGACAATGTGATTTTCTGGAATTTTTTTTCTCATTTTGTCTCTCATAGTTGAGGTATACCTATGATGAAAATTACAGGCCTCTCTCATCTTTTTAAGTGGGAGAACTTGCACAATTGGTGGCTGACAATACTTTTTTGCCCCACTGTACATTGATGGATTGAAGGCCAGAGGTCCACAGGACCATCATCGTCTAATTCTTCCACGTGGAGCCTGAAAACCATGAGGACTGATTGAGATCATTTATGCTAGGTAGAATAACTAAGAGGGGGCTGGGCGGTCTCGTGGCCTGGAACCCCTGCAGATTGTTTTTTTCTCCAGCCGCCTGGAGTTTGTTTTTTCTGTCCTCCCTGGCCATCGGACCTTACTTTTATTCTATGTTAATTATTATTGCCTAATTTTAGTTAAGTATTTTCTTTCTCTTTCTTCATCCTGTAAAGCACTTTGAGCTACATCTTTTGTAAGAAAATGTGTAATATAAATAAAGAACAAGCAGTCTCCTATCCCATCCCCCACTAAGCCAGCTGAAGTCAAGTCAGATGCAAAATTCTCAGAGCTGGGAGTAAGGTGTATGGAATTGTATAAGGTAAATAATATTATTTGCAATACAACGGATCTGTGTAAATGTAGGATGATGGGAAATGCGAGGCAAGAAACTAAAACTAACTTTTTTCATATCTATTATAATATAAAAATCCTGGGACCAAGACAAGACAAGACATTTTAGCCTGGGACAAGACTTTCAGAGAGATACTCTCACGTCCTGTGAGAAGAGACTTTGTGCCAAGAGATTTAACTACGTTCGGGGCAGGAAATAAAAGTCAAGGAGTAGATGACAAAGTAGAATGTCGTAAAGAATATTAAAACGGTGTGATACACATGCAGAGCAGGTTAGAGATAATAAAAGTACTCAAAAAAAAAATGACAGTAAAGATCGCATTAGTGCAAACAAACGGAAATTACTCGGTGAAATAACACAACAGCGAAAAGAGATTGAATATATTGTTCAGATTTAAACTTTAAGTCGGAGACTTGTAGATTGTCTAATTAGTGTTGCCATCAGGGAAAAGTAGTGTTTATTCCCAATGAAGAGGCAGATCTTCAAGAAATAAAAGATTTGTTGTTTGGTGAAAGTAAAATCCACATACGCGAATGGCAGAGACGCAAAGTGGCTGGTGCACAGCGCAGGCCGGGGGGTTGACGAGCAAAGCCTCCTAGTTATAGTAATTGACAAAATGTTGACATGAAGTGTATGAGTGAAAACTGAAGTCCAAATATCAAATAAAAACTTTTACAAAAGGTATAACAAAACAAGTGCGCTTTTATTCAATAAATAACTTAATTTACATGTTACTTGCAACGTGTAAAAACTGATGCCAACTAAACTGAAGCCAACTATCAATGGATATGAAGTAGATACATCCGCTTTGCTGGTGTAGAGGTTAGGACTGCTGCCTCATAATAAAGAGGTTGCGGGTTCAATTCAATTACTGTTTTGAGTAGTGAGCTGCAATTAGTTACTATTACAGTATATAATAAAAACATACATTTGAGTCTTAACAGCCGATGTAAATTTATGGTATTTGTTAAAGTTAGTGCTGAAGGAATAAAAGCCGACACACACAAATGCAGCTCAATCGTTTCTTCTTGGTGTCTTGTTGAGCAGACACCAGCATCTATGGTGAATGTTATGCTGATGTGAATGTTCGTGTGCAAGGAAAAGTGTTATTTGAATGATTATTAAAGAAAATTTTATTCAAGAATAAAAAAAATGTCTGAATGATATGTTGATATGAATTTCCGTGTACGAGGAAAAAGTAACATCTTTGGAGTGGCTCCAAAAAACTTCCAGTGAAACAAGATTTTGAAATTAATGATATTAGAAATATACTACACTCCCCAATACTGATCCTCTTAAACCCCAGTACTCCATGTTAGACAAATTAAATTCTTTCACCAGGATAGATTTATGTAATTGTTTTTACGTAAAGTTTTTTATTTTTTTATTTTTTTTTAAAAAGAAGTATCCAGTGTAATAATTGATAGTTTTCTTGACACAGTAAATTCATTATTAGATACAGGGGTCTTCCCAGACTGTCTTAAGACTGCTGCAGTAAAACCCCTGTTCAAGAAAAATCATCTTGACTCCTCTGCTTTTGAAAATTTTAGACCTATTTTTAACCTGCCTACCTTAAGTAAAATCCTAGAAAAGGCGGTCATTATGCAGCTAAATGACCACTTCAATAAACATGCTATTCTTATAAGTTTCAATTGGGCTTTAGAATAGTTTAATTGTTGGATTCCTGAATAAAGCCAAATTTTGAACGATTTTTTTTTTTTTAATTCAATTTTATTCTTGAATATTTTTTTTTTTTAAAATAATCATTCAAATAACACTTTTCCTTGCACACGAACATTCACATCAACATAACATCCACCATAGACACTGGTGTCTGCTCAACAAGACACCAAGAAGAAATGATTGAGCTGCATTTGTGTGTGTCAGCTTTTATCCCCTAAGCACTAACTTTAACAAGTACCATAAATTTACACAGGCTGTAAAGACTCAAATCAAATGCATATTTTTTATTATATACTGTAATGGTAACTAATAGCAGCTCACTACTCAAAACAGTAAAAAAAAATGTTCGAATGACATGCTGATATGAATTTCCATGTACGAGGAAAAGTAAAAACTCTTATAAAGTACAATAAAATTTATGCAGGATGTTACAGACTCTGGCAGCATGGCGGCACAGTGGGTAGCGCTGCTGCCTCGTAGTTAGGAGACCCGTGTTCGCTTCCCGGGTCCTCCCTGCGTGGAGTTTGCATGTTCTCCCAGTGTCTGCGTAGGTTTCCTCCCACAGTCCAAAGACATGCAGGTTAGGTGCATTGGCAATCCTAAATTGTCCCTGGTGTGTGTGTGCGCCCTGCCCGGGGTTTGTTTCCTGCCTTGTGACCTGTGTTGGCTGGGATTGGCTCCAGCAGACCCTGTAGTTAGGATATAGCGGGTTAGATAATGGATGGATGTTACAGACTCGCATCAAATGTATGTTTTTATTATGTGACAACAGCAGCAGCTCACTGTACTAAATGCAGAGACGATGCGGGACTCTAACCTATTACCTCACCAATACTAAACGGTAGCTTATCCACTGCACCATCTGTACAGATTCACAATGAAGCAGCGTTACCACTGCGACAAATGGTTGAAAATGAAATATGCAAATACACGTGCACAAACATCTTATTTTGTACCAACTAATAGTTGGGCTACAGCAACATGTCAATCGAGCAATTTCTTTGGTTTTATTCTTGAAAAAAAGTTCATTGTCCTGCCACGTAGTATCACTAAAATGCCAGCACGAAAAAGATCTGCAGTGGTCTTCCATCCATCCATCCATCCTCTTCCGCAGAGATGCCCAGACCTCCCTCTCCCCAGCCACTTCTTCTAGCTCTTCCGGGGGAATCCCAAGGCGTTCCCAGGCCAGCCGGGAGACATAGTCCCTCCAGCGTGTCCTAGGTCTTCCCCGGGGCCTCCTCCCGGTTGGATGTGCCCAGAACACCTCACCAGGGAGGCGTTCAGGAGGCATCCTGATCAGATGCCCGAGCCACCTCATCTGACTCCTCTCGATGCGGAGTAGCAGTGGCACTACTCTGAGCCCCTCCCGGATGAGTGAGCTTCTCACCCTATCTTTAAGGGAGAGCCCAGACACCCTGCGGAGGAAACTCATTTCAGCCGCTTGTATTCGCAATCTCGTTCTTTCGGTCACTACCCATAGCTCATGACCATAGGTGAGGGTAGGAACATAGATGGACTGGTAAATTGAGAGCTTTTCCTTATGGCTCAGCTCCTTTTTCACCACGACAGACCGATGCAGAGCCCGCATCACTGCAGACGCCGCACCGATCCGCCCGTCGATCTCACGCTCCATTCTTCCCTCACTCGTGAACAAGACCCCGAGATACTTGAACTCCTCCACTTGGGGGAGGATCTCGCTCCCAACCCTGAAAGGGCACTCCACCTTTTTCCGGCTGAGGACCATGGTCTCGGATTTGGAGGTGCTGATTCCCATCCCAGCCGCGAACCGATCCAGAGAGAGCTGAAGATCACGGCCTGATGAAGCAAACAGGACAACATCATCTGCAAAAAGCAGTGACCCAATCCTGAGTCCACCAAGCCGGACCCCCTCAACACCCTGGCTGCACCTAGAAATTCTGTCCATAAAAGTTATGAACAGAATCGTTGACAAAGGGCAGCCCTGGCGGAGTCCAACTCTCACTGGAAATGGGTTCGACTTACTGCCGGCAATGCGGACCAAGCTCTGATACCGATCGTACAGGGACCGAACAGCTCTTATCAGGGGGTCCGGTACCCCATACTCTCGGAGGACCCCCCACAGGATTCCCCGAGGGACACGTTTGAACGCCTTTTCCAAGTCCACAAAACACATGTAGACTGGTTGGGCGAACTCCCACGCACCCTCAAGGACCCTGCTAAGGGTGTAGAGCTGGTCCACTGTTCCGCGACCAGGATGAAAACCACACTGTTCCTCCTGAATCAGAGGTTCGACTATCCGACGGACCCTCCTCTCCAGAACCCCCGAATAAACTTTTCCAGGGAGGCTGAGGAGTGTGATCCCTCTAGTTGGAACACACCCTCCAGTCCCCCTTCTTAAAGAGGGGGACCACCAATCCAGTCTGCCAATCCAGGAGGCACCGTCCCCGATGTCCATGCGATGTTGCAGAGACGTGTCAACCAAGACAGCCCTACAACATCCAGAGCCTTGAGGAACTCTGGGCGTATCTCATCCACCCCCGGGGTCCTGCCACCAAGGAGTTTTTTGACCACCTCGGTGACCTCAGTCCCAGAGATGGGGGAGCCCACCTCCGAGTCCCCAGGCTCTGCTTCCTCATTGGAAGGCATGTTAGTGGGATTGAGGAGGTCTTCGAAGTACTCCCCCCACCGACCCACAACGTCCCGAGTCGAGGTCAGCAGTGCACCATCCCCATCATACACAGTGTTGACACTGCACTGCTTCCCCCTCCTGAGACGCCGGACGGTGGAACAGAATCTCCTCGAAGCCGTCCGAAAGTCGTTCTCCATGGCCTCCCCAAACTCCCCCCATGCCCGAGTTTTTGCCTCAGCAACCACCAAAGCCGCATTCCGCTTGGCCTGCCGGTACCTATCAGCTGCTTCCAGAGTCCCACAGGACAAAAGGGACCGGTAGGACTCCTTCAGCTTGACGGCATCCTTCACCGCTGGTGTCCACCAACGGGTTCGGGGATTGCCACCACGACAGGCACAGACTACCTTACGGCCACAGATCCGGTCAGCCGCCTCAACAATAGAGGCACGGAACACGGCCCATTCGGACTCAATGTCCCCCACCTCCCTCGGGACGTGGTCGAAGTTCTGCCGGAGGTGGGAGTTGAAGCTACTTCTGACAGGGGGCTCTGCCAGACGTTCCCAGCAGACCCTCAACACGTTTGGGCCTACCAGGCCTGACTGGCATCCTCCCCCACCATCGGAGCCAACTCACCACCAGGTGGTGATCAGTTGACAGCTCCGCCCCTCTCTTCACCCGAGTGTCCAAGACATGTGGCCGCAAGTCCGACGACACGACCACAAAGTCGATCATCGAACTGAGGCCTAGGGTGTCCTGGTGCCAAGTGCACATATGAACACCCCTATGCTTGAACATGGTGTTCGTTATGGACAATCCGTGACGAGCACAGAAGTCCAGTAACAAAAACACCACTCGGGTTCAGATCGGGGGGGGCCTTTCCTCCCAATCACACCCTTCCAGGTCTCACTGTCATTGCCCACGTGAGCATTGAAGTCTCCCAGCAGTACAAGGGAGACCCCAGAAGGTGTGCCCTCCAGCACCCCCTCCAGGGACTCCAAAAAGGGTGCATACGCACAAACAACAGTTGGGACCCGTCCCCCCACCCGAAGGCGGAGGGAGGCTACCCTTTCGTCCATCAGGGTAAACCCCAATGTATAGGCTCCAAGTCGGGGGGCAATAAGTATGCCCACACCCGCTCGGCGCCTTTCACCGGGGGCAACTCCCCCTCCTCGAACCGCCACCTTATCACGGTGGAGGGGTTTGCATGTCCCAATGATCCTAGGAGCTCTGTTGTCTGGGGCTTTATGCCCCTGGTAGGGCCACCCAAGGCAAACTGGTCCTAGGTGAGGGATGAGACAAAGTGCATTTCAACAAAACCTCCATGATGAATACAAAATTTGGACAGCGTTTTCCCTCGCCCGGACGCAGGTCACCGGGGCGGCGGCGGCGGCGGCGGCAGCGGCGGCGCCCCCCCCCCCCCCCCCCCGGAGCCAGGCCTGGAGGTGGGGCTCGATGGCGAGCACCTGGTGGCCGGGCTTGCACCCATGGGGCTCGGCCGGGCACAGCCCGAAGAGGCAACGTGGGTCCCCCTTCCCATGGGCTCACCACCTATGGGAGGGGCCAAGGGTGCAGTGCAAGTTGGGTAGTGGCCGAAGGCGGGGACCTTGGCGGTCCGATCCTCGGCTACAGAAGCTGGCTCTTGGGACGTGGAATGTCACCTCTCTGAAGGGGAAGGAGCCTGAGCTAGTGCGCGAGGTCGAGAGGTTCCGGCTAGATATAGTTGGGCTCACCTCGACGCTCAGCTTGAACTCTGGAACCTCCTTCTCTGGAATCTCCTTGAGAGGGGCTGGACTCTCTACCACTCTGGAGTTGCAGTGGTCTTATGGGTGGTTAAAACTTGCCTTAACGGCCTATTTTCACACCAAGATAATGTTTTATAAATCCCGACATTTGTGTAAGAAATAACTTATGCATGTTTCCGAAGTAAGCAAGTTTTAGGAGTTTAAGCCATAATCTGTAACTGTTTAACATAGTTTAGAATTTAAAAAAAAAAAAAAAAAAAAAAAAAACTCAAGATAGAGCATGTCTGGATTTACTACTTGCAATGATTGTGTATAAACTCAGTTGGTAAAGGAGACCAAATCATTAGCATTAGGAGCTATTGAATAAAATATACATTTCACAGTAATTTGGCAGAGAGCATATGCCAAAAAATCTAAAATGGATTAAATTAGTGGACATTTTGAGCAAACATAACAAAAGTCTAAAAGGAATAAATTAGGAGAAACTGTGTGGATACCACCAAGAAGCAGGTTAAAAGCATTCTATATACAATGCAGGACAAGTACATTCTGAAATGTAGACAGTTTATATATATAAAAAAAAAAAAAAACACAACCACTACAGACCTTCATGTACATAAATTTGGAATGTAGGTTTACCCTTGGCCCATAGATGCTCGCTAGGAAACGGTTTTAAAAATTGTGGTCCAAGCACATTGTCTGTATGTCTGTCCGCTTTTCACAAGAGAATTACTTAACAGATTTAGATCTGGTTGTTTTCTATAATTTGTTTGAACTTTCCGGTTGATTTTTCAACTTCTCTCATCACGCCAAGTACCATATTCCGCTTGCGGTACCGATGTATTTATGCAAATCGAAGAGAGTGGCTGTGGGCCGAGAGCGGGGGGGCGTTGTCTTCGTCATTCACTTGCCAGCCTCTGTTCGAGTTAGTCAACATTTCACCATGTGTTGCAGTGCACCTTGCCTCCACTTAGCTAGCAATACCCGTTTGTTCAACAGACATTATAATCTACAGATTGTTAAGGAGTAACGTTTGCCGTTTTTGAGAGAGAGATCAGAGCTACGTGTGTTTTAGATGGTAGCTGCTGATTGGCAGAGATATCACGGGCATGTGCCATACATCAAAAGTGAAAAAATGATGCAGCAGGCTAGTCCATTTTGCCGAAATTTCATTGCAGCAACTCAAAAATATTACTCGGTAGTTTGTATGGCCCCCACATACTTGTATGCATGCCTGACAACATCAGGGCATGTTCCAAATGAGACTAAGGAATGGTGCCCTGGGGGGAGGTTGGGCTTTGATCTCCTACCAGATCTGGACCTGGCTGCGTTGGATGGACCGAAACAATGTCCCAGAGATGTTCTATTGCATTGGTTCTATTGGAAGCCAGTCAATGGTATCAATTTCTTCACCCTCTCGGAACTGCCTGCATACTCTTGCCACATGAGGCTAGGCATTGTCTTGCACCAGGAGGAACCCAGGGCCCACTGCACCAGCATAGGGTCCGACTATGAGTCCAAGGATTTCATCCCAATACCTAATGGCTGTCAAGATGCTTTTGTCTAGCCTGTAGAGGTCTGTGCATCCCTCCATGGATATGCCTCCCAAGACCCACCACCAAACCAGTCATGCTGAACGATGCTACAGGCAGCATGATGTTCTCCTCAGCTTCTCCAGACCTTTTCACGTCTGTCACATGTGCTCAGGGTGAACCTGCTCTCATCTGTGTAAAGCACAGGGTGCCAGTGGTGGACCTGCCAATTCTGATATTCTATGGCAAATGCCAAATCGACCTCCACTGAGCCAGGCAGTGAGCGCAGGGCCCACTAGAGGACATCGGGCCCTCAGGCCACCCTCATGAAGTCTGTTTCTTAGATAGATAGATAGATACTTATTGATTGGTCAAAGACATTCACACCAGTGGCCTGCTGGAGGTCATTTTGTAGGGCTCTGGCAGAGCTCATCCTGTTCCTCCATGCCCAAAGAAGCAGATACCAGTCCTGCTAATGGGTTAAGGACCTTCTATAGCCCTGTCCAGCTCTCCTAGAGTAACAGCCTATCTCCTAGAATCTACTCCATGCCCTTGAGACTGTGCTGGGAGACACAGCAAACCTTCTGGCAATGGCACATATTGACAAAGCTTATGAAACTGTTTGTGGACAAAGGCAGAACCGCAACAGTTGTGTGGAGCTTCCACCTGCAGTTAAAGTAATTTTCAGTACACATGTACTTTGTGAGCATGCCCAGGTCGATCAAACAGAGGAAGCTCTACTTGTGACTTTGCAATGTAGGAAGTAATGTAGTGTTTTTATATAATAGACCATCTCAAAACAATCACAAACACGACTTTGCACGGTACTCTGGCAAGCTATGTAAGCCCTACTTTTTCTTTGAAGTACATGTGTGGGGCAGACTGACTGGCAGGATGATGCCCAACCTGTTGCTGCATCTAAACAGTGCCATCTTTCACCTTTACACCTGATGCAGCTGCGTTGTTCTTCTATGTGAGTGGAGGTTTCTTGGGGGAAGGGCTTTTGTTCTCTTTTTCAGATATAGAATCCTCATCTGAGTTCACCTCGGTTATAAGCACGTCTACTTGAAAACAGCTGTGTCAGATCGGGGTAAGCGCGGACGTGACAGAGAATAAAACTGAATTTATAGAAAGAAAAAGAAAAAAAAAAGCTAACGTTTACAAGCACAATAAATTTACACCGGCTGTTATATATTCAATTCAAATGTATGTTTTTATTGTACAATAATAACAATAAGAGCAGCTTCTACTCAAAATGGTAATTCTGGAGGGCACCCAGATTCAATCCCAGTACCTCTTGATGAGTCAGCAGTTCTTATCACCTTGCCACTCAAAAGGTTGTATCTGTGTAGTACCCTAAACCGATTTTTTTTTTCTTCGGTTATATTCTTGAATAAAAGCGCACTTGTTTTGTTATAAGTGTACCTTTTGTGAAACGGTTTGATATTTAGACTTCAGTCTTCCCACATTATACACTCCATGTCAAAATTGTTGTCGTTCGTATTATAAACATGAAAAGTTTCTATTTTAGGTGTTTGATCAACAGTTCTTGCGTTTCTCGCATTTCCTGTCATTTGATCACTGTTGACACGGAAGACACATGAAATGCATGTGTTCCAAATAATGTTATATTATTTACCCTATGCAATGTGGCATGTGTTCGAGTCTCATATCCTTCTGAGCTTATGCTTAAAAGCTGACGCTGTTATTTTATTATTCACTATGATAAATGTATTTCTTGTTATTTATATAACCCCTTAAGAGAAAGGTTATATTTATGGCATTACCATTCTTCTATAGTACTTGTAGTTTCCTGTTTTTTGTACCAAGCTGAATTATAAAAATTAGGCCATTGTTCTTTACTTTTTTGAAAAACAAGATGTGGCGAAGTTCACACATCTCCTAAAATAAAAATATGAAAAATATTACATTCAAAAAGTCACATACATCCTAAACAAACAGGACTAATCAATCGAATTGTGGTCATCTAAGGCAGCGTATCTGCAACCCGTGTTTTCGTAACAGTTTTAAATCGCACCCCCCTAACTTCTTTTTGAAAGGAGCCCACTAATACCAATTAGTTTTTTAATTAATGATATATCATAGATGCATATTTTATTATACCTACTTAACTTTTATCAACATTTATCTAACTCTATTTCTCTAGTATCAGAATGTAGTTTAAGTTAATTTGTTTTGGTTTCAATAGATGTATTTTTCATATTTTCGATTCTTGTTTTCTTTTTTTCACATCTTCGCACCCCCCTTTTTGTTACTTCACACCCCCCTGCCCCACAGTTTGAGAACCACTGATCTAAGGTATCAACATCTGCCATGTCCTGTTAGCAACTAGGTGTAACCATTCATGTTAAAAGTTCTGAATTTGTAATGAATTCCTGTTAAAGAATAGTGACCTAATCAATGGATTGTATAAATATACAGTCGACCCTCGATATACGACCTACCTGACATGCGAACAACTTGGTTTACGACCAGAATTTTTGTTTTGAATTACGACCCAAATGTATCCACTCGTGTATCCACTTGTGCAATTGTAAGCAAACAGCCGGGAGCGTCTGTAAGCATCAGTCGGAACCCAGATACATGTGTTTGTGGACGCAATTTCGGTCAGTGCAGTGATATAATTTATTTTGATAATTGCTAAGGAAGGAAGAGAAGTTAACGAAGGTAAACAAAGCGATCACAATCGAAACGATGATGGAAATTGTGAAAATGAGAGTGGCGTTCGTGTGACCGATCTCGCTAATATGCAGCATGTCGAAATCCACCATCTCGACAATTTTACAAAGAAAAGATTTGTATAACGAAGCTACTTCCAAACAACCACCTTCCATTTCATTCTCCTCCTCCTCCCTTCTTGCAAGCCAAAAGATGTCAAATTAAATGGTGAGTACAGTATGAAATTGTTGTTTCTGGTAGGCTAGGCACTTTTTAGTTAGTATATTAGAAAAATTATTGGTGTGTTTGGTAAATTATGCACATTATACAACCCTTTTTTATTATGAAAAGGTTAAGTAAGTGTTGCTGTGGGAGGTCCGGAACGCATTATGGGTATTTCCATTATTTCTTATGGGAAAAATAGTCTTGAGTTACAACCAGCCCTCGCAAACAAATTGAGTTCGTAAGTCAAGGGTCCACTGTACTGCAGAGGACACTTTTCTTTGCAAAAACATGGATATGCTTTTTGCCTCTTCAGAGATTTAGATAAGAAAAATGATTGACACTTTCTCCTGCCTGTGTTTTATTGCTTAAAATCGGGGCATTCCATTGGGGGGTGCCTGTATACATCATTTTCTTCAACAGCTGCTTGTGCGGATTGACACATTTACAAAAAAAAAAAAAAAAAAAAAGACACTGATGGAGAGGTGGGAACAGATTTAAGGTGGGCCAGTATTATGGGTTTTTTCATAGGCTTCAGGGATTCTAGCGTTAAATGGAACCAGGAGTATGACCACACTAGTCATGCTGCATAGGAGGAAGGTCTTTTACAAGTTTCAAAGCAACAGTTTGTAAAAGCAACCAGCTGTCTAGGTAACACTAGAAAAATGTATATGAGCCCAGGGTTCTTACAGTGGAATAGGATAAGCCATGGACTCTGAAACAAATGTGAATCTGAGTTCTGGAACCCCCAAATAGTATAGGTTTTTTTTGATGAATAATTAATCAATAAGGCACCTACCCAGGGACAGTAAATTAATGCAAGTAATGGGGTATAGGATCTCTGATTTTATGTTCTGGCTAGAATGACAAATATAAAGAGATCTATGCAATTTTTTAAATGAATCTTGTTCATAAAAAGAAAAAAAAAAAAAAAAAAAAAAAAAAAAAATCAGCAAAAGTCTACATTAACACTCACTTTCTCTGTTGTGATTCAAAACGTGGCTGAAGACTTGTTTATTGAAACAGACAAAACACAGATAACAGAAGATATATGAATATGCAAATTATATAGATATGTATACAGCTGCATACAAACTAAAGACACACAGAACAAAATAATGAAAGCTTAATTTAAAAATTCTTCCCTGTAAAACAAGGCAAGTAACTTACCAGTTCCATCTCTTGGCTTAGACACAACTTTCCTCTCTTGCAGGAAAACAAAAAAAAAAAAAAAAAAAAAAAAAACACGACGTATGCATCTTCATTTTTCAATTCTTGAGGTCAAGATAAACAAGTTCTCTGTCTGGTAATAAAGGTTCTATTGCCAGCAAGTGGCATTTATTTGCTCACAGCAGCTAAAATATGCCCTGGCTCAGTGACCAACCCCCACCACTCAATTCTCTATCTCAATGAGAGAGAGTGTGTGTGTGTGTGTGTGTTCGTGAGGTGCTGCTCTGTCCTTTCATCTTTGTTTTAGGGTTAGAAACTTATAATAGCCAGAACTTATCCCTCAAAAATGTTTATTGTTGACACTAATACATTAGTGGCTCTGTCCATCTATTAAACTGTAGTTAACCAGTTCTTGGAATCAAAGTATAATAATTGCTTCAGGTGAGATGCTTGAATGTTCAGTAGGTCTCCTTTGCCTTGGTTGCAAGCAAAGACATGCCTGATAAGTGAACTGATGGTGACTGTCTTTAGCAAGGCAAACACATCATCCAAACTCCATCAGTCTAGCAGGGATGCGTTCTGGAGTAAGGAAATTAAGTTAACCTATGTTGCAGTCGCAACAGAGTCTATTTCACACCTTAGAGTGTTAGTTACTCTGACCAAGCAACAACCTAGCTTGAAAGGATTAAAACTTTCAGAAATAAGAACTGAAAAGAACAAGGTAAGATAAAGGTTAAAAGGTGGGAAAAAAAAAAAAAAAAAAAAACTCATTTTGAGATAAATTGTGGAGAAGCTTGGCTTAAGAGGTTTATGACACACAGAACAAGCAGAGGGAGTAAACAGTATAGTGAGCCCTGTGGGCAAAAACAAACCAAAAAAAGTTAAGGGTTTGTTCAAGGAATAAAGATTACATGCTGAAGATGACAAGTTGGTGACATCAGTTGATCTGTGTGTTTTGGTGTTGAGTCGCCGCTGCGCTCCACATGTATATACTGCAAACCCCAAACTTCATTGCCCATTGAACTGCTGTGTAATAGGACCAGTTGGACATTTAATACAAGACATGATGCTAAGGTAAATTCTTTAGATATAGAACCACAACCTAAACACGAATTCAAATTAAAATAAAATAAAAAAAAAAAAAATACAAAATTTGTAAGCCCAAGACTACAAGGAATAGCAATGACAGTGTACAGATATTGGGAAATTTTAACTCTTCCCTTACACACAGGAATTTTAGGACTGAAAAACTTGGCAAAGAGAAGCAAATTTGATGTGGCACTGTGTGAGGAAATGGAAAATGCATATACTGTATTGGAATGATTAAAATGGTTTAAACAAGTAGGCTTAAACAGAAATGAAGTAAACGTGATCAGACAGCCCTTTAAAATAGATAGGGAAAGCAGAGAGGAGAGGGAACCACCCTCACCTGCAAATATGAAGCACATGAGTATCCAGTAATTGCATGAAGAACAGAATTTAAAGGAGAAATATATATTGAGGAAGGAAGACAGGCAAAAATTAGGTGAGGCAGTAAGCACAAATGGAGTTAGGCAAGAACAAGTTGGAAAAACAGGTTAGAGAATGGAAAAAGAACCCAGTATAAAAGGGAAATCACTTCTGCAGAAGTTAGAAGGGCACTAGATGAGTGTAGAAAGGGATATTAGAAGATAATATTGAGGCAGGAGTAGTGCTGGGCGGTATACCGGTTCATACCGAAAACCGTTTTTAATTTTTTTTTATGTTATGGATTTTTCTTATACCGCAACACCGGTTTAAATTGCCTAAACGACGTTCGGAACGTGGCGCAGCGGGAAACTGTTCAAGTGGGGACCTTTTTCACTGCTACACCGCTAAACACAGATTTGTTACACTAGGGCTCTTTTTCACTGCTACACCACCAAATAGTGGGCGGTAGCATAGGTATGCCACGCTGTGAAAATGGACAGAGAGCCGAAAAAAAGCAGTCACGTCTGTCGCCTGGAGATGCTTTAGTTTTAAAAGGTCAGATGTGTAAATACTGTTTCTATACTACTGGATAATACTGCAAGCCAAGTTGTACTTGTTTTATTTGTTTTCAATACAGTGTAATGTACCTGGGTAATGTGTAATAGTATGACGACATTTTGACTTTATTCTCGACATTTCCACTTTAATCTTGACGCTTATGACGAGAATAAAGTCGACATGTTCTACTTTAATGACAAATAACGAGAATAAAGTCAACATCGTAAACTAAACTTCATAAAATGAATATTTAATTTACTAGATTTTCTCAAACCCTGTCATAAGTTCTATAGCACATTAAATGCTTTGTGTTAAGTGATTCGTTCAGAGATGGGCGCAACTCTGAATGGATGGCATAATTAAACATGTATAACGAAGATATTTTTGAAGTTCTGAACACTCCGTGGGCTAAGTTTATAACTAGTTTTAATTTCACAAAGACGTTTATCGTTTGGTGATTGGTTATGTGGTGAAAGAAAAAGGAAGGATAGGAACTGGGGTTTTGGTAGCCTACGTCAGATAGAGACAACATGCATGCAATGAAGATAGCCCGCTCAGAAGAACATGCATTGAATTCTGTGTTCGTGTCTCCGACCAGCAGATCACAAACCCAACATTTACACAATATTTAAGTTAAACCTGTGCGATAGCTATTCATACATCCATTTTTTTTGGAGCCTCGTCACATCTGCTATAAAGTTCTCTACACTGAACATACACCTGGGGACCCCTTACTGCGAGGGAGCAGCACTACCGCCTCACTACCGTACATGTGTAATACCTGCTTTAATGCATTTCATCATGAAAATGATATCAAGTATTTATCTTAGCATTCTAAATTTTCAGAAAGCAGGAATATCATGAAGTGAATGGATTCTGTATGGTGATCGCTGTCTTCTCTTAGTGCGGAGGAAGTCAGTTTAAGAAGCGTAGTGATTAACCACGGGGTCGGGGAACGTAACACAAAGCATTTAATGTGCTACATTAATTTATGACGGGGTAAATTAAGTAATTGATTAAACATTGATTTTAGGAAGAAGTTTAGTTTACGACATTCTACTTTAATTATGAAGTAAACTATGAGAATAAAGTGGAAATGTCGACTTTAATCTCAACATAAACGGCGAGAATAAAGTGGAAATGTCAACTTTAATCTCGACAAACGGCGAGAATAAAGTGGAAATGTTGACTTTGTTCTCGACATATAGTTTGTTTTTTTCTTCCCAGTATAGCTTAGCTTGAAGCACGGTCCATATTAATGCAGTTTGCCTAAATGATGGTTCAGCTGGTAAAGATGTCATCACCAAGTTGCACTTGTATTTTATTTTAATTTGGTGAATACTGTGTAATGCACCTGGGCTTGAAGTAATAGTGCAACTATCAGTAATAATACTATTATTTACTTTATTGTTATTATTTATCTATACATATTAATAAAAGGCAAAGCCCTCACTGACTCACTGACTGACTGACTGACTCATTCATCACTAATTCTCGAACTTCCCATGTAGGTGGAAGGCTGAAATTTGGCAGGCTCATTCCTTACAGCTTACTTACAAAAGTTAGGCAGGTTTCATTTCGAAATTCTACGCGTAATGGTCATAACTGGAACCTGTTTTTTGTCCATATACTCTAATGGAGGAGGCGGAGTCACGTATCGCGTCATCACGCCTCCTATGTATTCACGTGAACTAAAAACAAGGAAGAGATTTACAGCACGAGTCAAACGCGGGAACGAAGGTAAATGACGTTAATTTTTGAGTGTCTTTTAATACTGTGTAAGCATACATATTAACACATGTGCAATTAAACGTGTGCATTTACGGGGTGATTTCTCAGGCTTAAAAGCTCGCCTTTTATTAAAAAGGTAAATGCAAACTGTTTTCATTCTGAAGGGCACAAACCACGTTAGATTTCAGACGTTAAACGCGCAAAAATGTCGGTACACCAGATAAATAAGCGCAACATATTATCAGTTGTATTGTATGCTTACAATACATATAGAAATGTGTTAATCGTTAACTAATATTATGGGATGGTGTTTTTCGACTCGCGCCTTGATTTAAACGATTGCATTTCTTGGTGGGTTTGCGTAGCTTATTGTCAATATCTTTACACCTCTTTTTAAGACTTAATTTAAAAAGGTTTTCTTTTCTTCTTAATTAAAATTTAAAAGCAATACTTCACCGCTGCGAAGCCCGTCTAGCGCGGACGTCCGAGGTTCCATTACCGTAAGGGAGTGCAGTGAGTGTGTATGCCTGATGAGCCAAGAATTAGGGCGAAACACGTGTCGCGTACTCTTTGCATTATTTGACAGTAAACTTTTTTCAACCATTCTATGATCTGCTTCTCACCACTGAAGGCACCGTGGCTGATGTTACCTCACTTGCTGGCCAACCATAAGCGTTACCTGGTAGGTAACCAGCCACTCACTTCACTCCCTTATGGGAATCGAACCTCGGACGTCAGCGCTACAGGCTAAGCCCCTAAAATTGCGCCACGGCGTGTGGTTCGTTTATTTGACAACATGTAGATCGGGGTAATTACATTCACGGCATTCGTAGTCTGATTCACAATCTGATTGTATGGGTGGTTACCTACCAGGTAACGCTTATAGTTGGCCAGCAAGTCAGCTCGAAGTGATCACTCGAGTGAAGGCAGCTTCACAAAAAAACAGATCCTTAAACTGTTATTAGTATATTTTCCCTCAATTTAAAAAGGTTTTCTTTTC